>NW_026038548.1:0-5000 GCF_023373825.1 Bactrocera dorsalis
TCTCAAGAACTGAGGGACTAGGTCGGGGATATAGTCAGACGGATATGACTGAATCTTGAATTGGTTTATAATGATCAATGACGGACTATATTCGAATTTATGCACCGAAAAAGAGACTTGGATATGTATGTATGTATGTATGTAAGGGGTCACATACTTATTTTGTGCATATGGGCCATGATAAATGTCATTAGTGTATTACCTATACATATGTACATACATATTATATAATCTGTAGGCCTGGACTTATTTGATTCGAGAATATGTACATTTGCTCATTTGCTGCAAGACCGGCATAAGTCAAAAAAATCGATTCTCCAGAAAACGCGTTTAAAGTTTTCAACTGACTATAACCTTACACGGTGACTCCAACCTTACACCTCTTCTCAAGCGGAGCATATAAGAGGTATTCATATGAATTTTTCACTCAACATGAAGTATGATATAACGAACAATTCTGCAGCATTAACTCAAAAATCACGTTTTTTGATTTATGCCGGTCTTGCAGCAAATGAGCGATATGTATGTATATGTATGCATAACTTAATCCACACACTGACTTTCTATTTGTGTTATAAAATTTCGCTACCAAAAAATTCCCTTTTGCTTATTTTCTATTCTCTGTTGGATTTCTGCGTTGTCCAAAAACATCATTTATTATACCCTAAACAGGGTATATTAAGTTTGCCACAACGTTTGGAACAACCAAAAGCAAACTTCGGAGACCCTACAAAATATGTATGTACATTCATATGTATGCACATATTAGATAGTCGAAAAAGTCTTTTCGTATTTCGAATAAAACTTTAACTTATTTTTTTTTTTGTATTTATAAAAATAAATATGTATTGTATCATTTTGTTCGATTTATTTTTGCCATTTTTCATTTACATATATTTCCATCAGTGTAAATCGAAATTTACAGAACGGAAGCTGCCAAAGCAGTATTGTACTACACGAACTGATATACAAAGACGTTCTTTTATCTCAAGAAGCTGATTATTTGTCAGAACCGCCAATGTCGAACCACTATATTATATACATTGAAATTGAAAGGTGAATTTTTTTCTGTGGTTGGTAGTACTGTTAGTACCACCGCATTCGCCTAATTTATCTTCGTGTAACTTCTGGCTTTCAGCAAATTCACAGGACCACTCAGAGGACATCGGACAATTGAGGATATAAAAGCTGAATCGAAGAAGGCTCTGATGGCCATCACGACGGAGGATTTTTCCAAGTGTTATGATGACTGGAAATTTCGTTGATAAAAGTATATTGCGGCGGGAGGGGATTACTTTGAAGGAGAATGGACATAATTTTCTTTCAATTTGATTACAGAAGTACATACAAAGCTGTCATACAAACTAATCCATCGGAAGTTCTTGTACTGCTGCAACATTTGAAGGGATTTTTCATATCGGACCACAACATCATATACATACATACATATGTATGTACATATGTACATAGCTACCAAACAAACTGAAAAATGAAAATCAAGTACTTGTATGGAAACTTCCTTATTTGTGTACGGTATTTTAGCTTCGGTGCAACCGAAGTTCACGTTTTTTCTTGTTTTTATACTCATGATTTCTAATTCTCAGCAATTTATAACTGACGTGATTCTTATTGCTTCTTTTTTACACTTCTTATGACTTGTGCGCTAATTAAAACTACATACATACATACATACTTATGTGAATGCATATGTAGGTACATACATATGTATATACGTTTACATTCTTCTCTGAGTGTTGAATAATACCGCTCCACTGGCCTTTATTTGTGGCAGTTGGTTCGTCATCAGCTGTCGGTCGCTGAATGTCATTGGCCGCTGCTAGCATCGCTGCTTACAATTTAACATTCAGGCTATTTGATTGCATTATCGCGAACTTTTAGGTATTGGTAATTTTTTGGTAATAATAATAATGAGTGTACACTTAGACTATGTTCAGACGAGAACTCTTTTTGGCGCCCATTCTGGTTTCTAGCGTACAAGTATTTGAGAATGTGATATGTAAGAAAATGCATGAAAGTGTCCAACTTATCGCTCATTTACTTCAACAGTGTCATAACTCAAAAAACTGATTTTTTGAGTTAAATACAAAAAAATGTGCTCAATATCATGGTTAATATTGTATAAAAAATTCTGTGTGATTAGTAGAAAATTGAACGCGTGAGATGAAAAGTGCCGTTATTCCACTTGTTGTGACGCGTCAAATTTTTGCTACAGCATCGACACATTTCAATTTAACATGAGTCGTCGTCGTGTAAAGATTATTAGTTTTTCCGAAAAACGATATATTTTGTGTTACAGCGATTTATGTGAAAAGGTAGTTATATTTTTCATGTTGCTAATTTTCATGTAAATGGTATTATTTTGCGTTGTGACTATACTGTTGAAAAATTTTAGTTCCTCATAATTTGCGCAACACAATATGTGACGTTGTTGTTGAAAATAAATTATTTACATAACTAGGTATTTTGTTTTGTGACGTTTTTTTCGTGAAAAAATGGGCTGTGTAGAAATGGCGATTTTGTGTTAATATAAAATATGTCATTATTTACGAAAATAGTATCGGCTATAATATAAAACACCTTCTCATAGCGTAAAATGATACGCTATTGCTGATAATAAAATTACGAATTTCGACTTTTTCTAGCTTACTTGGAAATGTCATTATCCAAAAATAATTGCGGATCTTCTACATCATTGTTCTCAGAAGATAGTGACAATTCCATAGTTGATGTGACATACTTCCCAGTTTCTGCTAACGATTCCAGTGATAGTGTCTACGGCAATGATGAAGATAACCCACCACATCCGACCGCGGTAAACAGCATAATTTATGATAACTGCTTCGAGGAAGATTCTCCAGATCTAGAATTATGTACGCCAGTACCTGAACAAAACTCCTTTGATCTGCAACCAAGCACATCAACTTCAAACATAAACAATTCTTCCACCATTCTTGTTAGTCCGGCGATGAAAAAAAAAGAGGAAGCAGCCAGAAAATTGGAAGAAAAATATGTATTGTAAAAAAAAAGAGAAATAGTGCTGAACACTATGAAAGCTTAAAAAAATTATTCGAAACAAAAGAGAAATTAAACCTCCGTGCGGTGAAAACTGTCGGTATAAATGTTCAAATATATTTAGCGAAGAGTAGAGAAAAGAGATATTTTCCTCATATTGGGCTCTGGGCGACATTGAGAAGCAGAGGCAATTTATTTCCAATTGTATGAAACTCGTTGACACCACTGACTCATTCTTTACTACAATTCGATCAGCTAAGAAAACAGGCCACCCATTCTTAGTGCAAGAAGTGTCTTATGGAGATTTCTTTGACCTCAAATTACTCTCTAATGACATGGGTCCATTGAATATGGGAGAAATTTAACTCTCTCAAGTGAAAATCCTGAAGGTTCAACGAGAGTCACCCAACTCTGTGCTTTTCAAATCATCATACGCCGAGGAGAAGTTCAGGGAAGCCACTATAATCAAATCCAAGAAGAAACATAGCACACCGATTGATTTACAAAAAGCCTACCACTCCAAAATCGAAATTCCTAATAATAAAAGACAAGATATCAACGAATTAATTAAAAAGAACTTGATTCCACGCTTTTATCAAGAATTTTATAACAATTTGTGATTCAATCATATATGTATTTCCACTATTTACTAATTATTTCTACTATTTTTAAAAACTGAAAATTAACTTCATATAAAAATATGTTTTGATGCTATGAATTTTTGTATTTTATTTTTTTTACGTTAAAAACCCCCGAAAATAAAATGTCTAAATGTATAAATTTCGCCCATTATTCATAAAAAATAAATATAAAGCTCTTATAAATGGAAATTCAGCTGGAAATGTCATTTTAAAAAACTTTATAAACCATTTTTATTGATTATGAATATGGGGGTTTGTATTTTATTTCTCAACAATAATGACACATTTAGTTTATAACCGAGAAATTTCTATGTTTTTTCAGAAACAATGACATAATTCAAAGCAGAAAAGTTTTTGTTCAAGAAAAAATTGGGAAATCATTAATTTCGGTCGAATTTCTTCTATAATGTATACTACACATGACATATCACTAGTTTGCATAGAAAATCTGCGATCTTAACTTTTATTTAACCCACAAAAGAAAGCTAAAAACTAAAAATTGCTCTCCTGAAAAAATGCGTTTTTTGAGTTATGACACTATTGAAGTAAATGAGCGATATGGCGTTTTCATTTCATAGCATTATGCATAATAAAATATTTTATGTGTTTTTCGAGTTTAAGCTACTGTATTACAGCGTACTTTTATTTAACCCAGCGACCATTAAACATAGTTAGAAGAAAACATTATCCTTTTTTATATTGGCCTTAAGAATATATGATTTTTGGAATATAACCAAAAACTTTCTGCAATTAAGCTTCGAATTAGCCCGGTAATTTTGAATCGCAGAGTCGTTTTTCCTTTTCCTAGATAGTCGAAAGAGATCATACAGAGGCGGACAAAACATAATGAAGCCATACCTCGTATTTCGTGAATTCCAGAAAACCGTCACTTTTTCGCGCGACGTGTTTCTGTGAGTGGTGCAAGCCGAAAATGCAACACTCGTCAGCCAAAAAAGGATAATGAGCAAATCCGAAGTGAAAACGATGCTCATTTTCCTTTTTGATATCAAAGGCATCATTCACCACGAATTTGTTCGTCTTGGACAAACCGTCAACGCCAAGTTTTACGTGGAGGTCCTCAATAGACTCAAACAAAGGGTAAATCGGCTCCAACAAGACCGATTGGAAGTTGCACCACAACAACACCCCGACTCACACGGCCTTTCTTGGGAACTAAAGAAGGCCGGCATGCCAACGCTTCCTCAGTCATCCCACAGCACAGATGTAGGTCCCTCCGAACTTTTGTTGTTTCCTTGCCTGAAAAGGCCAATGAAAGACAAGCATACTGAGACGACAGAGAGGATCCAAGCAGCATACACCTCGGCT
>NW_026038549.1:0-4846 GCF_023373825.1 Bactrocera dorsalis
GTTTTAGCGCTTGTTCGAGCGTGTCTATGTGATTTTTCTCCAGGTGTACGATTTCATCGAGATTTTTGCGCTCATGCTCTAGTGCTTCCTGCCGATCCGTGGCCTCACGCTCTGCTTTATCGAGCGCAATTATATCCTGTTCACACATATTCACGATCAGCTGAAGGTTGTGCATCAATTCGGGCAAGGCAAATGTGCTTCCTTTCTTGGCGGTAATGCTACTGCTAGCCACAGCTTGCTCCAGGTCGTAGAGTTCTTCATCGGCAATTTTTGCTTGTCCCAGCGCATGATAGCCACTGAGCACACGCTTCTCAGGTCCAGTCATGTCAATGACGGGGACATTGCCAATCTTCTTGCTGAAAAAAAAAATAAGTATATTTTTACAACACCTTTTAAATTGCTCACAAATTACCTTATTTTTTCTGATAACATAAAATTCCCCTTTTTGCCCTTCTCAATCACCTCTTCCACAGAACGATAATAATAACGCTTGCTTTTGTCTTGACGTGTGTCACCGCTCTTTTTCCATTTATTAAGCTTCTCTTTGAACTCTTTTGCTTCGCGCACGTCTTCATCTTCTTTTACCACAGGCTATAAAAATAAATAATATAAATATAATGCCGAATTCTTATTTATCAAGACACAAAAACCACGCTCACCCCTTTACCACCCACACTGGCTGCCGCCTCTGGTCCGTACGCGCCGATTGCACCACGTCCTTTACGCACATGTGCCTGCACCGGTTGTGATATGCCCTGCAGATCTTTGCCCAAACCTTTACCCGGTTTATAGCCCATTTGCAGCAGCAATTTAGCGCCAATACCGCGTGTATGCTGCTCCCAAGCGCCAACATTTGGATTTCCCATTTGTCGCGCATTATTACTACGCTGTTGTCTGCCAACTTCAGCGCGCTGCTTTTGTGAGCGTTCATCATCATCCGAAGTAGTTGCTGAATCACTGGTATCACCATCAGCAGCCTCTACTTGTTTTGGCTTGCGCCCGAAAGCAGGACGCGCATTTGCTTCATCACTTTCCTCATCGGTTATTTGCTGTTCAGCAGAATCTTTCACAGGTTTTTTATTTTTTTTACCCGCTTGTTGTATGCCACCGGCAACAAAACTAACTGGTGCTGTGTAATCTTTTGATTTGCTACCACCGCCGCCGCCACCAAGACCGGCACGGCCACGTCGTCCACGACGGCTGGACTCTTCTGCGCTATCATTGTCACTGTCATCGGCCCAAATGCCTAAAAGGTGATTATTTTTTTATAAAGTAGTTTTTTAAACTTTTAAATCAAAACACTCTAAATAATTTTACCATAAATTTGTTGATTTTTCGACAGATTCCGCCGACGGCCGGGATTGAACTCATTGTCCAAATCGTAATCTGTTATTTCAAAGCGCTCGTATTCATTATCCGACATGGCGCTGGTAGTTTAATTTTTTTGTTTTATTTTTTAAAGAAGTTGACCGCAGTTTTTAAAAGAAAACCTGAAAAACAATTAGACGTCAAACAAATGTGAAATCGGAGATTTGTTACTGAAACAGCTGATCGTTGCATTTGCAACAGTGTCTGTCAAACTGTTGGTCATAAGGGTTGCTGTGTTACTTAAAAAAAAAATATTTACTAATAATTATTTAGGATCATAGTTTGAGACCTCAATATTTTCATTTTTTACGTACTTAAAAATTAAAACCTGATTTTTAATCCCAAACAAGGAATAAATATTTTAAAAACTAAAGTATTTACATGCTTTTTTGATATTTTATTCAAAATAAAAGTATTTTTGAAATTATAAACTGGAAGAAGGGGGATAAAAAAGAGAAAGAGTATAAGTATGTCTGAAATTTATGTTCTTTTCAAAAGATCACAAAATAAATTTAAAACAATTTTTCTTTTTTCATTATAAACCAGGAATGATTTTTTTTCATAATTTTTTATTTTTATATCCCGTTTTTGTGGTTATATGTTTTTTCTTGGGAGTCAATCTTGTACTTGATGTTAAAAAGTAAATCTAAATTGTTTGCAATCCCGTATGTGGTAGAATTTAGAAAAGCTAAGCTAAAAATCACAAAATAAATGTTTAGCAGGGTTCACAAATTGCAAAAAATTATCTTAATAAAATTTACGGAATTATTAAAGAAAAATTTAAATCAATTGTTAGTTCAACATTGATTATAAGCTTTTCTTTTTTACTTAGTTTCTTAATTTGTTTTTGTTAAATTGTATTTTCTTTAAAAAATTATCAAGAATTTTTTTTATTAAATTTTTTTATTAATATTTATAAAAAACGTTTGCTGCTTCAAAGTCGAACTCAGTTTATATTTATTTATTAAATATTTTTTAACCTCAAAAACTTTCCTCTGCTGCTTATTTACCTGCATACTCCCATCTGTTTCACATTATATACCCCAAACCGTGTATGTTTTTATCGCATATGCTATAAAGTAATTACAATAAATAAGCAATTAAGTGTATTAAAAATAATAATATGAATTTGTTATTGTATTTAAACAGAAATATTTTTTTTCCTCTTCTTTGCCATTTACATCCATCCATGCTCACAACCACCACTCAACCACTTGAATCGCACATGCGCTCTTCTTATTCCGGTCTCATACAACCCTGTTTGTGCGATGAATGCAATTCTTTGCCGTTTCTGTTTTGTCTTCATTCGGTGTTTGACGTGAGCGCACGAGTTGTTGCAATTTTTGGCGAATAGCGGAAGATACGGTTCTTTTACAAATCCATTGCACAAAATAATGTGTAATATTCCGGCAACTAAAATAAAGTTTTAAAATTAATTACATAAATTATCAGAGCACCTTGTTTATTAATATAAAAAGTTTTTATTGTTGTGTTAAAAACAAAGTGTCGAGTGACAAGACATTCAGTTAAACTTCTCCAAATATTCTTGTAAGAAACGCGTGCTGCTTCATAGTCGAACGTAAACGGCGCAACTTGAAATCGAAAGGTGTTGTATACATTTGTGCGTGTGCTTATGTGCTGACAGAAGAAAGATAGGAAGGAGATAAACAAAAAAGTGCATTTTATATGAATGGCAATTAAATAAATACGAGCAAGTATAAAAACAAAACATATAAAAACACGTGCTGTTCGCCGAACACAACAAATTTTAAGTTGGAACCGCCAAGAAATTGAATTTCTTTAGCAATTTGTGGAGACATTGGGACGACTGAATAACAAGATATTAATTAATAACACATATTCACCTGTTTGTCGTAATTTTTGACGTGTAAAAGTATACAAAAATGGTGCAGGTGAGTAATTATTAAAAAAAAAAACGTTTTATAACAAATATTTTAAAGAAATGTAGAAGGTACTAAAAATATTTTATGTGCAAAAAATTAGTTTGAAATGGATTTACAACTCAGTGTAATATATAAAATTTAAAATATTTATTAAACTAAAAATGTGTGTGCTGAAATGGAACATATTTAAATGTAAAATTAATATGTACAGAATAATTTTTCTCTTTGGATATAATATTAAACTGAATTAACAAATGTACTTGTAGTTGTTTAATAAACAACTTTTAAAATTTTGTGTGGTCTTCAATAGAAGATATATTCAGTTATACATGTGCGATTTCTTATAACTGCTTGCACATATAATTAGTGGACTCATAACTTGCCATAAACCATCGTAAAATCATAAATTTTTACATTTGTTTAAATTTTTTTTGTATTAAATACAAAACGAATTTACGCAATTACAATTCTCAACGCTATGTTTTTCGGATCGTTATAACCTCTCAATAATTAAAAAAAAAAATTATCCGTTGCATTCTACAATTTAATTGAAATAATACGGAGGCCAAGTCAACCTTAAAAACAAATTTAAATTTTTCGTAAACGTACAACAATTTGTAAAACTGCTAGCGAAAGGTGTTATATTGTTTTAAAAATATTTGGAAATGTTAAATTGTAGCAGCAGTGTTCTAAAAATTGACCGATTATAAAATTTCCAGTATATGCTACATTTAATTCGCTATAAATTTTCAGAGGTTTTTCGTTGGTTGGCTGATTTTTTCAGATCCGATATGAATTAATATCAACTTTATGCCATATCTGTATTCCAATTCGAATTGGAAAGTAAAGTTTTGACTTCTAGTATTTTTGGTTGTTATGTATAGACTAAGGTAGATAACTTTTAATGACCAAGAAGTCATAATAGCATGAAATCCATCAAGATAAACTTACAAAAATTAAAAGAGAAATAATTTACGGAAGATCTGTGGTTGGGAAGAGGAAAGGGAGGTGCGTGGTTGAATTTTTAAAAGTTAAAACGGGTTATCTCGATTTCCGATAAAACTACAAGTTCTACGGGAAAAAGTTATATGGCAAAGTTGTGGGTAATTAATACATTTACAACTTTTGTATGAACTTCAGTTCTACGTAACTTAAAAATTTATTTAAAAAATTATCATTTTTGTTTTGGTTTTATCTAAGCGAATTATTATTTTTTAATTGAAAATTCTTAAAATCGTTAACAAATGTTAGTTTATAAAAAATTTGTTAAACTTCTTTAAAGACTTCTGCACTGGCCAATCATAATTTCGAACTTATATAAAAATTTTGTTCGACAAAATCTAGATATTTTTTCTATTAAAATATTTTGTATAGCTAACTTAAGATAATTTACAAATATCTAATGCTCAAATACTTGTGCATATACATACATACATATATGTTAAATGAAATTATTAGAGCCTTATCAGCATATTAATATTATTTGAAAGTTGTTTTTGTAACTAATCGTATGCTCGCTTTTTAATAATCTAATAATTTAGATATCTTGTCAAATAAAAAAGTGTTTCATGTAA
>NW_026038550.1:0-4734 GCF_023373825.1 Bactrocera dorsalis
AGATTTTATTTTTCCCTTTCTTTTCTTTGAACGAGTTTTATCAATACCTTCTTTTTCTAGTTTTTTCTGTTTGGTGCTTCTTTTCGTGTATTTCCGCTTTTTAGTAGACCTTAATTCCATTACATTTTCTTCTGAAACTAACGGGCAAATTTAATGATCGTGAAAGATTTTTTTATAATCATAGTTACCTTCATCTGTATATGAGGGTGTAGGAGAAGGCAATGAGTCTGGATCGCTTGATAGAACATCATCCTTCATTTCAACAGCATTAAATTCCAATCCATCTGTAGATATCATCGGATTTACAACCAAGTCTATCTCTGGTTCTCGTAATTCATTATTTTTTGTGTCAATAGGAGATTTTACATCGGCACTGGTGAGTTCCAGTTGAAAATCATCCACATCTTGTTTTATTTGCGTGCACACTATATGTGTTTGCAATGTTTTCTGTTTTTCATCTATTTTTAACCAAAATCGGTGGAAAACCGATGTACATTCCCAACACTCTGCACAAATCTTGTTGGAAATAATATCACTTGGTTGTACCTGTTATTGATTGGATGTTTTGATGGTACCGAAAGCATATTTATATTTAAGCCTTACCTCGAAATGAAAGTATTTAGCAATAATTTTTGCAACTTCAGTTTCTGCATTGTCGGAGAATATATCAAAACTATCATGAGAATCTTCCAAACAGAGACGACAAACCATTTTTATCGAATCAAAATACTGCTAAGTTCAATTTAGTTCCGTCTTCTTATTATTTATATTCTTCCTCTTCTTTGAAAACCCAATTTAATTCACGGTAGTATTTCATATTGCATACCTAATTCGCTTCTTGTTAACGTTGCCAAACTATTAAAACAAATCTATTAGGTATTTTGTATCTACTATTTCTATCATTTGGTAACTAATTCAAAACGGAGGAGTCCAATAACGGTAACGCAAAAATCGCTAAATGATTATTAGGTGCAGTTTAATGAGTAACAATAGTCTTATTTCTAATTTAAATTCTTAGTCACAAATTTATAATACTGTATCTTTAAGACTGTGGTTCACTAAATGGTATTAAAGTTAGATACCCAGAAGACATATCATTCGCTTGAGTAGAGTGTTGTGGCAACTTTTCTTCCGATTTTTGTTTTACATCCTCATTACATTTTTCATGTACTGATTCATCCGAATGATTAGCCATATGTTTGCGCATATTACGGATCGACCTAAACTTCTTTGCACAAATTGAACACGTGTAGAGGTGTATTCCAGCATGCCTGGCCTCATGCTCCTAAAATTAATCGAATTAATATAACGGAAGCTTGAACATTTAGTAAGATTGCAATTACTCTCAATGCGATCGGCAGTTTGAACTCTTTGCTGCATACTGGACATTTAAAACTTCGGTCCGAATGATGGTAACGTATATGTGCCGCCAGTGAATGTCTGGAGTATTTAATGGCATTGCATTTAGTACATGGGTATTCCCTACCTAACGGTTCTTCGCTGTGAGCTATGATATGTTTCTTTAGTGTATACGCATTTTTCAGCCACTTTTGGCATATATGGCATTGAGCTCTGGTACGTGGTTCTGCGCTATGAATAGAGTCTACATGACGCAAAAGATTGTGAGCAGCTTTAAAACATTTTCCACAAATCTCGCAAACAGATTCATATTCATTCAGGTGAATGTTCCGTTCATGCTTCTTCAAAACTCCAGCACTGACGAATCTATATAATATAATACAAAATATTAAAAAAAAATTATATTAACAATATTATATTAACAATATAATTTTTGTTAGACATTACCCCTTGTTGCATATTTTACATATAAAATCGCGTGTAGTCGTATGTTTAGAACGCATATGATAATCCAAAAGATATTGTTTCACGAATTTTCTAGGGCACAATTTGCAAAAGAATTGTAAGTCCTCAGTATCAGGATGTTTTGAATCCATATGATTTTGATAAGTATTCCGGCTTGCCAACTTCTTATTGCATATATGGCACCTACAACAACATACATATTAGTAAAAAATATCAGTCACTTTTATAAATAAAGTGAATACTTACTTCAAAAAGTCTGGATCCCTATGCATTTTTAGATGGTCTACCCAAAGAGATCGTTTTAAAAAACGACTATTGCAACAAGTCATATATCCTTCGCATTTATGTTGGTCACGGAAATGTTTTCTTAACTGAAGGAAGTCTGTAAGTTGTTGCTTGCACAAACAACAACTCAATTCCGAATTTTGTGCTATATACTCATCCATCTCAGCAATCAAAGCCAATTTGGCCATACGTCGACTTGTGGCTTCTTCGTCATTTGCAGGATCTTTTGACAAATTCTCATCGCTTTTTGATTTTAACGACTTTTTCTTGTATTCGCGCTTGGGTCTGTTATCAAGATCGTTTGACTTCTTTTTCGTCTTAACACCTTAATATAGAGAATATTAAAATTATACAATTACAAATAAAAAAGCAATAACTCACAATTATAAGTCGGTTTCGTTTTTACGGTAGGTAATGATCCTTGATCGGATAATACGTCGTTATCTTTGTCTCCATCATCGAATCCGGCTTCATCTTCGCAATCGTTATCCAAATCAGCAGCATCGAATTCAACTTCATTATCGTAAACGTCTGGTTGTAAAACAGCCAAATCTATTTGCGGTTCTCTCAACCCAATTTCCTTGCAGTCAATAGATGAGTTAATATGGACCGAGGGAAATTCTTCTGTCTCAATATCTTCTATGGGATGTTTCGTTTCTATGCCTTCTAAATGAGTTTGCAAAGTCTTCTGTTTTTCATCAATATTTATCCAAAACTTATGAAAATCGTCAATATGCTTCCAACACTCGCAACAAATTTCGTTAGAAATTGTTTCGTGGTACTGAATCTTAAATTAATTGTTATCAATTATTTACAAACATGAACATATTACATATGCACATATGAGTTTAAAATACAAATAAATGAAAATGTAATTTACCTCAATGCAAAAATATCTTTTTATTACTTTTGCGACATCACTTTCACCATTATCAGACCACAGTTCTATACCGTTAGTTATTCCCAATAAACATAAACGACAAATCATTTTTCTAAACAAATAAGTAAACAAACACCAAAAGATGTATTCCTATTGGTTTTAAGGAAGACGATAGACTGTTTCCACTTATCGATTCTTCGACTAACCGATATACATGTATTCCGTTTGCAGCATATCGCATTTCAACGAGATGTTATTAATGAAACACCAGTAAAAATAAAAGTTACAAACTGTTTTTATAATACATAGAAAAGGAACAAGTTTTTAATTTATAATAAGTTTTATTGTTAACGTAAAATATTTCATTCCACCTTATACAAATTAATGAATCGATAACCATTTGCTCGTTTAAATAGACGCAATCATATGTTATTGCTGTTATCAAGACTATTCTAGGTAAACAAAACGTTGCAAATTGTCCGGCTAATATATATAAACAAAAAAGAATAAATGCAAGCACAGCGGATTATTATAATACACCCCGGATCGCTCTATGTTAGAATAGGAAGAGCCTCTGATCTTAATCCTATTACTCTTTTACATGCAGTAGCGTACCGAAAGCGTGAATCGACATCTGCTCAAGAACATAAAGATGAGTTACTGCCACACGTGCAAGGTTCAGCCGAAACTCTCACAGAATTTGAGGAACAAAGGCTACAAGTTTCCCATTCTATACAATCATATGCACCACTTCAAGAAACTTACGAACGCAGTGCTAAACGGCTGCGAGTTGCTACGCCACCGCAACAAATCGCTACTTTCAACAGGCGAAGTGTTCCCGAAGACCTTCCAATAATAGACGACAACAACTGCAGCGAAAAAAGTGAAAATGTAGTTGGACGTGAAAGGCTATTTGACAAAGATATTTTAGCGCTAAACGAAAAAGATGCAATTGCTTATAACGTCCATTTTCCAATAAGACGCGGTGAACTAAATTTGCATAAAGGTGTGGGTGGTTCTATGGCAGCAATCATATCTAGCATGGAAATAATTTGGCTGTATGCATTAAAAAGTCATTTAAATATTATGGCAGATGCATTACCACATTATAGTGCTGTTTTGGTTGTATCGGACGTCTATAATCGTAGTCATCTACGAGAATTGACAACATTATTATTACAGCGGTTGAGATTTCGTTCATGTTTTTTATTACAAGATCATGTTGCGTCTACTTTTGGGGCTGGACTAAGTTATGCTTGTGTTGTTGATATTGGGGATCAAAAATGTTCAATATCTTGTGTGGAGGATGGTATTAGTCATCCAGAAACTCGTGTACGACTTTCTTATGGTGGTGGCGATGTGACACAAGTGTTTTTAAACCTTCTACGCAAGTGCAGCTTTCCTTACAAAGAATGTGATGTAAAAAAAGGTTATGCAGATGCAGCATTAATAATGCATTTGAAAGAACGTTTTTGTCATCTTACCTTAGATGTTTGTGGAGCGCAAGAGCGTTGTTTTGAGGTAATGGAAAAGATATATAATAATATAATTCTTCTTAATATCAATTTTGTAAAATTTATAGGTAAAGAAAGGAAATAAACGATTACGATACACTCTTCAAATAGGTGACGAATGTGTTGTAGCGCCACTATGCCTGTTTCATACAGAACTACTTAATATTACTGGCAAAACGAAGCAAGCTAAAGTTCAACTGCGAAGTAGTCAACAACCGGATCCAGAAGATT
>NW_026038551.1:0-4665 GCF_023373825.1 Bactrocera dorsalis
CATTTATTCATATTTTCTTTATAATTCACGCGCTTTTGTCTGTTCGCTGCCGCTTGCTTTGCTAAGTTCTCTCTACCCTGTACACGCACGCGTGCTTCTACTTATTTTTGGGCAAATGCCGCTTCATGTGCAGTGCCAGGTGATCGGAACGCGCGAAGCTGCGCTCGCAGACAACGCATTTGAATGGCTTGGCGCCGGTGTGCTTGCGATAGTGACGCGTCAGTTCGTCGGAGCGCGCAAAACGCCATTCACACTCAGGCCATTGGCAGGTGTAGGGCTTCTCGCCTGCAAAGAGAGTAAAAAAATGGGAAGTTAGAAATTTATTAATTTTTCAAAATGTAGAATAATAGTTATCATTTTTAAAAAATTTAAAAGGGCTTAGGGACTGGAGAAATATACACTAAATTCGATATCATCTCCCACTCATTAATAGCTTTCTGATTATTTACATTTATTTATTCGACAATAATTTCTGTGATTAGTTATGTTGATGACACTTAATAACATTTTCTATCCTAAGTAATTAGTGAAAGTAAAAAACGTTGCCTACCTTTAGGCGGTGGTTTTAATTAGTGACTGTCTAAACATATCGAAGTCACACACCGCTTTCAATCAACGTCTCAGCAGAACAGGGGATAGAGTTTGAAATTGGTTCAATTTCCGAAAAGATCTGAAGGTGATGTTTAGTTTTTTAGAATAAAGACTTATACCAGAAGCTAAGTGATTAGCCAATATTAGAAAAATATATTATGGGTTGATTATTTGTCCTTGAAAGCCTTATGTCTTTAATGTAAGCATGTATTTTTGCCGTATAAAAGTTTTTTCTCTATATTTAGGAGCTAAAGGATCTTTTAACGCTCTGTGCTGACTCACAGGCCTAATACTTGTATAATATATATTTACAAAAATATTTATTAATATAAACTATATATAATACAAACCACGTAGAAAGTTACGTGGCCTGGTGGTTTATTAGAGTGAAAATGCCTGCCTGTCTGCAGGGTACGCGAGTATAAGAAACGGAACAAGAAAATAATGCGCGCTGCCGGTATTCGAATTGTAAAAAGCGAAGAATGATAAAACTAAGATGCTAGGCTATTAGGCAAAGCTAAGCTTAATTGTTCTAACAGGTATGTATGTATAAACATATTAAAGGCATAAAGGGGAAAGAGGAAATTAGAATAACGAGTAATGTGTGGTGCATATGCACAATTAGAGTGACCAGATAAAATTTAATATAAAGTATTTAATATTTACAATGTGTCTCACCACAGTTGGCGGAATATCACGTGTGGCGTATTAATTAGTTAATTTAAGGTATAAATAATAACTTAAGATTAATTAAATACTCATTATTGGTAGTTCCATAGTGAAATAGGAGATGCTCCGAACATCCTCCACCCGTTGAAAGGCTCCTAACTTTCCAAAAAGAATCTTTGACAGGTAAAACGCACAGTGTATTGATTAGCTCGACGCATCATCGCCGGTAGACGTACGAAGAAACGCGCTACTCTTGCAACCCCGTTCTGTCCCAAGTGACAACTTCTGTAACACACGAACCAAGGGCCATTTAAGAGGTGCTGAATTTTCGTCTATTGATGCATTACGATGTCATTGATCGCCCTTGCAAAAAAATTGTTTGGGTGTGGTTTACGCCAACTTTGCTCGTTGTTGTAGGAATAGTAAGATTCATTTCTTCACTACCATCGCTTCCCAAAATATGTGTTGTCATGTAGGTATATGCCTGCTGCCAGCTGGTCTAAACGATTGCAGTTTAGATGCGTGAGGTTCGGCTCAGGAATAGCGATAAGAGGCCCCACCAATGAGAAAATGTCCGGGCGTCAGTACATCAATGATCTTCTGGATCTTCTGAAAGTGGTATACAAGAGGGTCTGGAATTAATTACTGCTGGAGATTTGATAATACTAAGGTGCGTAATTCTTCAAAAACAAGAAGCGACGAAACCAACGGAGCGATAGAAGATATGCTTTTTTGCCATTTTTACTGCTGCCTCCCACAGACCGCCAAAATGTGGTGATCGAGGAGGTATAAAACGCCAATCTATCCCATTATTAAGGCAGTTAAGCGTGAACTTGGTTGCGCATGATTTTCACTAAAAAATAGCTCGCGTAAATCCTTCAGCTCGTTCTTGGCCTATCGCCAACAAAATTTGTAGCATGTCTTTCTGACCAAAATGCAAATAGGTTATGCCACGAGTTGCCTATAAAGCGCTTAAGTGCACTCAAGAAAAGAGCCTGTTGAAAGATCTTTCACCAGTTCCATCCACACGGCTTGTGTGGCGAAGCAAATGAATACGCTAACATTAGCATTTTTGAGGTGCTTTCTTACGCGTTTCCGGTTTTGAAATAAAATGGTCCACAGTAGGTCTATGCCTGTAACGATAAAGGGCCGAGATGCGTGGATGCGTTCCTTAGGCAAGTTCAGCCATGATGTGCTCGACGAGGCGTGGTTTCGATTCTGCCACATATAATACATTTCGTTAGAACACTCGCAATAGTTTTCTGCACCCATAGGCCAAAATTGCATACGAATGGAGGCAAGTAGAGACTGAGGGGACCTGCATGGTGATACTTTCGATGAAAATGAGTGATTATTGGACGATAGTCAGTGGGTGATCTTTGGTAAAATCATTGGATGACGTGCTTCAAAGTCTACATGTTGAGTTCTTTATAACGAACTTCACAAACTCGTATTATAATTCCAAATTCATCCGAAAAATGGCACCGATAAACGACAGACGATTTTACTTGATGTCCGTGTACAAAGTGTGTTTCTTCTTCAGGCACGCACGACGATCTCTGACCACAATTGCGCTCCTTTTGGATCAGGCGATAAACATGAGAAATTGAGTCCCACGAATGGATATCTGTAGTTGTGAGCTGTGATCTTTTCCGAGTTTTATAAAAATTTGGATATATAGCCAAAGATACGCTGCATCTGTTCCGAAACGAGTTGATATATTTAGAACGAAAAGGTTTATGTCAGGTCTATCAGATAAGATGTGCAAAACCTTTTGACGAGGTTTCTGGTAGGAGATATGTGAGATTGCGCATGGTGTGGCCGACACGAGGATTCGACGTTTTCCAAAAATTGGTGCGTACCATACGTCCAAAGCCTTTGACCTTCTAGGAAGCTCCTTTGGATGTAGCGCCCTTTGATAGGATGTCAGCAGGATTCATGGAGAGGTGGTGAACGTAACGCCACTGCATGCCTTCAGGTTAATTGCTGTATAGCGCAAATCGATTCGGCAACAAATACGTTGAACTTTGAGGGTTTCCTCTCGTCAGCCCATGGAGAGAACCACTGATGAATCCGAACCAGCAGTGTAATAAGAACAAATCAAAATATATTAATTTTCTTAATTAAGATAATTAATTTGCGCCAGTAAGGCGGCTGCTGCAAAAGCTCTAATTTGGGCACTAGTCAGGAGTTCTAAGAGGAGCGACACGAGCCTTGGAGCACAACAAGTGGACTTAAATGTCATTATCCTTAACTGAGCGAAACGTAAACACAAGCGCCGTATGCTTCCAGGCTGGCATCACAAAATGCATGTATTTGAAACAGTAGCGCCAGGCTGAAGAACATAGCGGCGGAAATGAAGTGTGTTGAAGATCAATAAAAATCGTTACAAAATGCTAACCATTGCTGTTGCATATGGAAAGTGGTAAGCTTTCATCCCAATCCGCTTGTCTCTCCACATCCTTTGCAATAAGTAATTTTAGCTCTCGTAAGTGTTAGGACCAATCAGGAACTAATGGGTCGTAGAAACGTGCATATGTTAGACAATACGGAACGCTTGGAACATTTTTCCGATGTTTGCGCGAGGTTTATATTTACCAACAAAACAGACCGTCCTTCAATGGATTCCAAACAAGTCCGAGAGTTTTGACAATATCGCTGGCTTCATCGAAACTAAGAAAACTTTCTCTATCAGCAACAGGAATTTCGCTGAGAAAATTCTGAGTGGTTAGAGCAACACTCTCTTAACTGAAAACGACCTTTAGAAAGAAAGGCAGGTGTGTAGTTTGGTGCCTGATTCGTTGTACTTCCTCTACTGAAACTTCTCTTCCAGAGATAATATCATCTACATAGAAATCGCGAAGAACGATTTCTTGAACCAAGTGGCTAAGATGAGGATTCATCTAATGCTCGCTGATGCATAGTTCGTAATAGCCAAGAACGCAGCAGGCGTGGTGCCGTATGTGACCGTGTTCTAACTTGTATATACGTAATTTTTTCTTCTGGGGAATCTCGCCATAGTATGCACTGAAGCATATTATCTGGGAGTGTTAAGGCGAACGCATCGATACATCTTGCAAATGTCCCCAGTGAGTGCAATTGGAAAGGTACGAAAACGAACGAGAATGTTTGAAAAGTTTGGGTTGAACGGCAGGACCAGTCATGAGTTATGTCATTTAGTGATAACCCTGAAGTTGTCGCCGCAGAACCGCAATAAACAACTCGAAACTTCGTCGACGTTAACTATCATCCTTAATAACGCAAGGATGACGGTAGGAAAGTACTTGCACTTGGAAATCATTCTTTCAGAAACTAACGACATATGACCAAGGTGCTCATATTCCTTCATGAATGAGCTATATTTCGCCATTCAAATTAGGATTTATACTAAATTTGCGTTCAATA
>NW_026038552.1:0-4592 GCF_023373825.1 Bactrocera dorsalis
TTTAATTTTAAAATCTTGCCAAAGACGCGGTTCCCAATGCTGATGCTTCTCTGTCAGGCACACCAAATCTGTCACATACCAAGGCAAAGTTAAAACAATCGTATCTCTCTGTGTATTGTGAACTTGTGCTTCTATCCATATCTTCTTGTTTTTTTTTTTTTTTTTTTTTTTTTTTTTTTATAGTAGGGGGAAGCATCGAAAGCCGGAGTGCGGAACTTAATCGGAAACCTAACCTACTCCCACCTCAAGGACTCTCCCACGGAACCACCGGTTAAGTATTACTTCGTGGGAGGGACAAGACATTTAAGTCTCCTCTATCGTGCGGACTGACGGACGCCTAAATTGTTCAAAAAGTCTCAGTTTTGTCATTATGGATGCTGACGCTTCGCTGACAGCTTTCCATTTATCGGTCGACTGACACATGAGTGTCGTTAAATTATCGACTGTAAAACTACCACCGAGTGTGGTTTTTAGTTTTTCCCTGGTATTTGAAAATCTAGGGCAATAAAAAAGTACATGTTCAGAGTCTTCTATATGCTCTGTACGCGTCGGACAGTTCGGACTAATGCCATTGTGGAATCTGTAAAGGTAGCTTCTAACGCACACATGTCCACTAAGTATTTGGGTCAGATGAAAGTTTAGGTCCCCATGTCTTCTGTCTATCCACGAGTGGATGGCCGGTATAAGTCGGCGAGTCCAACGCCCTTTAGATGAGGAATTCCACCGCTCCTGCTACATTTTAATGCTCTTGTTCCTCTTCTCTATCTTTGCCGATACTGTTTAAGGCGCTGATAGATGATATAAAGGCTCGAGTTCATCTCCCTGGATGTCAATGGGTGGCATATTGTCTAATATTTCGGCAGCGTCGGTTGTTATAGTCCGGAAAGCACTTATTATTCAATCTTCAGAAAGCCTATGCACTGCAATTATTTGTTTAGCATACGCTTTTATTTCCATTGCCTGTATCCAAACTGGTGCCGCATACAGTATTACGGAACTCATTGCTTTCGCTATTAAGAATCGCCGGCTGGAACGCACACAGCCTGTGTTGGTCATCATTCTCGATAGGGCATTATAGATTTTGTTTGCCTTCGCGGAAGAATACTCCAGGTGTTCTTTAAATTTTAATTTGGAGTCCAATATTACTCCCAGATACTTCAGTTGCGGCTGCGAGGTAATCTCGCACTCCCCTATAGTGAGCTCTATTCGTTCTTCTATCTTCCTAGTACTTATGAGTAAAACTTCTGTTTTTTCCTCCGCCAGTTTCAGATTCACAGAAGAGAACCATTGGCGTAGATCATTTATGCACTCATTACATTTATTTCTCAGGTCGGCTAATTGTTTGGCTACTGCTACCACCATGAGATCATCCGCGTAAGCTACTAGTTTAATATCTGTTGGTTGCTGTCTCTTTAGCACCCCATCGTACATAAGATTCCATAATAGTGGGCCTAACACTGAGCCTTGGGGTACACCACTCGAGATAGAGTAGCTCTTGGTGCCTTCGTCCGTCTCAAAAATCAGCCTCCTGTTTTTAAAATAACTCGTTATTATGTTTATGAGGTATTCAGGGGCCCGTATTTCATCCAGGGCTTTGATTATGTGTGCCCATTTTGCTGAGTTGAACGCATTCTTGACATCCAGGGTAATCAGCGCGCAGTACTTTTTTGTGCCACCTTTCCATCTTTTGCCACTTACTGCACATCTTGCAGTATCGACGACTTCTCGTAGTGCGTCAATAGTGGATCTCTTCTTTATAAAGCCGTATTGTCTCTCTGATAATCCGCCGGCTTTCTGGATTGCTAACTCCAGGCGGTTTCGTATTATACTTTCGTACACTTTACCCATTGTGTCGAGCATACACAGTGGTCGGTACGATGAGGGTTCTTCCGGTGGTTTCTTTGGTTTTGGGAGCAGAACCAAACGTTGTACTTTCCAAGAGTCGGGGAATACCTCTTCCTTTAAACAAGCGTTGTACATTTTAGCGAAAACTCGGGGTTTTAAGCTTATGGCTTCCTTCAGAGCTCTGTTTGGTATGCCATCCAATCCAGGCGCTTTGGTGTTTTTGATTTTCCTTGCTATTGCCAATAGTTCGTCTTCCGTGACTAACGGGGGTGACTCTACAGCTTCGTTTCGTCGCTTGGCATATGAAATCCGGTCGTGTTTCGGGAATAGTGTTTCGACGACCTTTCCCATAAAAGAGGCATCTTTAGGTTGCTGCTGCTTGTTTTTAAATCTGGACATGCATATTTTGTATGCCGTACCCCACGGGTCAAGGTTTGCTTCTTCACACAGCTTCTCAAAACATGATTTTTTGCTTCGTGTAATTGCCGACTTCAGGAGCTTCTTGTAGCTTTTAAACTCCTCCCTAAGGCGATTTTCGTTAGTTTCGCCCCAGTTACGCTGTAGACGCCGTCTACCTTGTGACAAAGCTTTCTCAACATGGAAATTTCATCATTCCACCAATATACAGGCCGCCGTTTGTGGTTATGTGACGTTCTACGCATTGTTGCATCGCATGCTGCCACGAGTTCTTTTCGAACTGCTGATACCAAGTGGGCGGCGTTGTCACCAGATGCCTTTGATGCACTCCAGACTAGGTCAAACAGGTCTGGGTCGAAATCTTGTTGTTTCCAACTTCGCCTTCGGGAGGGGTTTCTGCTTAGAAGCTCCTGCTCTCGGGAGTACGAAATTTGCGCTATAATTGCCATGTGATCACTGTTTGTGTATATGTCGGACACTGCCCACTTAATGTGCCTGCTCAGCGAATCGTTTGCAAACATAATGTCAATTATGGATCCTTTATTGCCTTTTTGGTAAGTGTTTCGAGTTCCGGTGTTCATTATAGTTAAGTGAGTTTGACTCAGATATTCATGAATTAGCCGCCCGCGGTGGTTTGTACATCTGCTGCCCCATGCAGTTGACCAAGCATTAAAATCACCCGCTATTATAATAGGTGTTTTGCCTCTGGTTTCTAAAGACAGCCTTAAGAGGAAGTCTTCGAATTCCGTGATTGATGCGCTGGGACGAGCATAGCAGCTTACAAAATAAATCCCCTGAATATTCGCCCATGTGAAAAAATTATGGGCTTCTCTGGGGCAGGTCTTAAAAGGTTGCCCTTTACAGGACCATATTGCTGCCTTACCAGATTTGTCTGCAATCCATGTGCTTTCCGGACGCTGTGAGTATTGTTCACTTAGTATGGCGACATCAATGTTTTCTTCTATGGTTATCTGATCTAGCAAATCTTGTGCTGCTGCGCAATGATTTAGATTCAACTGCAGTATCTTCATTTACTTAGAGACTTCAGAGACTCGAGGTACTTTGGGCATGTCGTGCTCAATACAGAGTGCTCCCCTTTGCAGAGCATGCAGCTCGGAGCTTTTGTACACGACTTTGCTAGATGTCCTGCGGTTCCACAATGTGTGCATAGGGAAGATCTGTCAGTCAAACTGCAGCATTTACGAGCCATGTGACCCAGGTGGAAACACTTATAACACCTGGGAATAGGCGAGTATTCTCGAAGGCGGCAGATCGACCACCCGATCTTTATTTTTCTCAGTTTGAGTGCAGCCTTTGCATCTTGAGCGCGCATGCTTACAAGTGCTATTTGTGTGCCACTACGCGTTTTTCGCAGACTTTTGACACTTGTTATTTCCAGATTTTGGATTCCACACTCCCTTTTCAATGCTTCGCAGATTTCTTCGGGAATTGTTATTTCGTCCAGATCTTTGCATACAATCGTAACGTTGTGAGTTTTGGGCTGTATCATAGCCATTTCTCCAACCACTCCCTCCAGGGCGCTTTGGAAGGATTCTGCTTTTGTGTCTACTCCATTTTTCAATTCTAAAAGCAGGTCTCCTTTGAGGGTTTTTCGAACATAGGTTACGTTTGAACCCAGCTTCTCGAGCCCGCTGTCACTTTTTATTTTTCGCAGAATATCTGCATACGACGCCCCTTCCTTCTTTGTAATAATAATGATCCGGTGGCGGTGCGTATGTTGAATCATCGGGATCTTGGTATGTTGGCATTGATGACATAGACGTTGCTCCTTGCTCTTCAGTTTCCATCATAAATGCATTAATTGTTAGTCTTCTCTGATTATGTTGATCGTGCATAAACTTTTTGAGGCGTTCGGGAACCCAGCCGCATGCACATGGAGCTGCCTTCAAATCGCATTTACATGTTCCAATGTAAAGAACTGTTTCCAGAAATTTTACATACTCTGTAAATTGTTGGGTGTTGTTTCTTCTCTTGATTTGCTATTTACTTGTCAAGCAAATTATTCAATTTATTACATACACTTTTGTTCAGCATTATTTCCATACCAAGTTTTTCCCAAATTCTTATCAACTTATTTTGTACTTGAATAGTGATGTACTGAACACAAAATGACGACAGACGACAAACGACAAACAAGAGTATGAAAGTGAAATGAAAACAAAACAACACAGCTGTCCATTTTGCATGTACACAACGTTGTGGCCATACTAATACCTTGCACTTCAATGAAATTTTAATGTTTTGTTCAAAGTTAAATTTTTTATGCAAAAAATAAGTAAATAGGTATATATTTTTGTTTTAAATTATTA
>NW_026038553.1:0-4517 GCF_023373825.1 Bactrocera dorsalis
TTATCTTATATTTAGGTATAAAATCGGTTTTCTTGTGTACACATATTTATCAATCGATATTGAGTTGCTTCAAATCATTAACTTCACATATTTAAGTTAATTAACCTTCTTCATCTTACTAAAGTTGACATAAAGCCATAACGGCAGTGCATTTGGTAGAATTCCATAATCTTATATTTAGGTATAAAATCGATTATTTTGTAATCGATATTGAGTTGCTTCAAATCATTAGCTTCACATATTTAAGTTAATTAACCTTCTTCATCTTACTGAAGTTGACATAAAGCCATAACGGCAGTGCATTTGGAAGAATTCCATTATCTTATATTTAGGTATAAAGTCGATTTTCTTGTATATGCACATTTATCAATCGATATTGAGTTGCTTCAAATCATTAACTTCACATATTTAAGTTAATTAACCTTCTTCATCTTACTAAAGTTGACATAAAGCCATAACGGCAGTGCATTTGGAAGAATTCCATTATCTTATATTTAGGTATAAAATCGATTTTCGGGTATATGCACATTTATCAATCGATATTGAGTTGCTTCAAATCATTAACTTCACATATTTAAGTTAATTAAACTTCTTCATCTTACTAAAGTTGACATAAAGCCATAACGGCAGTGCATTTGGAAGAATTCCATTATGTTATATTTAGGTATAAAATCGATTTTCTTGTGTACACATATTTATCAATCGATATTGAGTTGCTTCAAATCATTAGCTTTACATATTTAAGTTTATTCACCTTCTTCATCTTACTAAAGTTGACATAAAGCTATAACGGCAGTGCATTTGGAAGAATTCCATTAACTTATATTTAGGTATAAAGTCGATTTACTTGTATACACACATTTATCAATCGATATTGAGTTGCATCAAATCATTAACTTCACATATTTAAGTTAATTAACCTTCTTCGTTATACTAAAGTTGACATAAAGCCATAACGGCAGTGTATTTGGAAGAATTCCATAATCTTATATTTAGGTATAAATTCGATTTTTTTGTATACGCCCATTTATCAATCGATATTGAGTTGCTTCAAATCATTAACTTCACATATTTAAGTTAATTAACCTTCTTCATCTTACTAAAGTTGACATAAAGCCATAACGGCAGTGCATTTGGAAGAATTCCATTATCTTATATTTAGGTATAAAATCGATTTTCTTGTGTACACATATTTATCAATCGATATTGAGTTGCTTCAAATCATTAACTTCACATATTTAAGTTAATTAACCTTCTTCATCTTACTAAAGTTGACATAAAGCCATAACGGCAGTGCATTTGGAAGAATTCCATTATCTTATATTTAGGTATAAAGTCGATTTTCTTGTATACGCCCATTTATCAATCGATATTGAGTTGCTTCAAATCATTAACTTCACATATTTAAGTTAATTAACCTTCTTCATCTTACTAAAGTTGACATAAAGCCATAACGGCAGTGCATTTGGAAGAATTCCATTATCTTATATTTAGGTATAAAATCGATTTTCTTGTATATGCACATTTATCAATCGATATTGAGTTGCTTCAAATCATTAACTTCACATATTTAAGTTAATTAACCTTCTTCATCTTACTAAAGTTGACATAAAGCCATAACGGCAGTGCATTTGGAAGAATTCCATTATCTTATATTTAGGTATAAAATCGATTTTCTTGTATATGCACATTTATCAATCGATATTGAGTTGCTTCAAATCATTAACTTCACATATTTAAGTTAATTAACCTTCTTCATCTTACTAAAGTTGACATAAAGCCATAACGGCAGTGCATTTGGAAGAATTCCATAATCTTATATTTAGGTATAAAATCGATTTTCTTGTATACACATATTTATCAATCGATATTGAGTTGCTTCAAATCATTAACTTCACATATTTAAGTTAATTAACCTTCTTCATCTTACTAAAGTTGACATAAAGCCATAACGGCAGTGCATTTGGAAGAATTCCATTATCTTATATTTAGGTATAAAATCGATTTTCTTGTATATGCGCATTTACCAATCGATATTGAGTTGCTTCAAATCATTAACTTCACATATTTAAGTTAATTAACCTTCTTCATCTTACTAAAGTTGACATAAAGCCATAACGGCAGTGCATTTGGAAGAATTCCATTATCTTATATTTAGGTATAAAGTCGATTTTTTTGTATACGCACATTTATCAATCGATATTGAGTTGCTTCAAATCATTAACTTCACATATTTAAGTTAATTAACCTTCTTCGTTATACTAAAGTTGACATAAAGCCATAACGGCAGTGTATTTGGAAGAATTCCAATATCTTATATTTAGGTATAAATTCGATTTTTTTGTATACGCCCATCTATCAATCGATATTGAGTTGCTTCAAATCATTAGCTTCACATATTTAAGTTAATTAACCTTCTTCATCTTACTAAAGTTGACATAAAGCCATAACGGCAGTGCATTTGGTAGAATTCCATAATCTTATATTTAGATATAAAATCAATTTTCTTGTATATGCACATTTATCAATCGATATTGAGTTGCTTCAAATCATTAACTTCACATATTTAAGTTAATTAACCTTCTTCATCTTACTAAAGTTGACATAAAGCCATAACGGCAGTGCATTTGGAAGAATTCCATTATCTTATATTTAGGTATAAAATCGATTTTCTTGTATACGCCCATTTATCAATCGATATTGAGTTGCTTCAAATCATTAACTTCACATATTTTATTTAATTAACCTTCTTCATCTTACTAAAGTTGACACAAAGCCATAACGGCAGTGCATTTGGAAGAATTCCATAATCTTATATTTAGGTATAAAATCGATTTTCTTGTATACACATATTTATCAATCGATATTGAGTTGCTTCAAATCATTAACTTCACATATTTAAGTTAATTAACCTTCTTCATCTTACTAAAGTTGACATAAAACCATAACGGCAGTGCATTTGGAAGAATTCCATTATTTTATATTTGGGAATAAAATCGATTTTCTTGTGTACACATATCTATCAATCGATATTGAGTTGCTGCAAATCATTAACTTCACATATTTAAGTTAATTAACCTTCTCCATCTTACTAAAGTTGACATAAAGCCATAACGGCAGTGCATTTGGTAGAATTCCATAATCTTATATTTAGGTATAAAATCGATTTTCTTGTATATGCACATTTACCAATCGATATTGAGTTGCTTCAAATCATTAACTTCACATATTTAAGTTAATTAACCTTCTTCATCTTACTAAAGTTGACATAAAGCCATAACGGCAGTGCATTTGGAAGAATTCCATTGACTTAAATTTAGGTATAAAATCGACTTTCTTGTATATGCACATTTATCAATCGATATTGAGTTGCTTCAAATCATTAACTTCACATATTTAAGTTAATTAACCTTCTTCATCTTACTAAAGTTGACATAAAGCCATAACGGCAGTGCATTTGGAAGAATTCCATAATCTTATATTTAGGTATAAAATCGATATTCGTGTATATGCACATTTATCAATCGATATTGAGTTGCTTCAAATAATTAACTTCACATATTTAAGTTAACTAACCTTCTTCATCTTACTAAAGTTGACGTAAAGCCATAACGGCAGTGCATTTGGAAGAATTCCATAATCGTATATTTAGTTATAAAATCGATTTTCATGTATACGCATCGACATTGAGGTGCTTCAAATCATTAACTTCACATATTTAAGTTAATTAACCTGCTTCATCTTACTACAGTTGACATAAAGCATAACGGCAGTGCATTTGGAAGAATTCCATTATCTTATATTTAGTTATAAAATCGATTTTCTTGTATACACATATTTATCAATCGATATTGAGGTGCTTCAAATCATTAACTTCACATATTTAAGTTAATTAACCTTCTTCATCTTACTAAAGTTGACATAAAGCCATAACGGCAGTGCATTTGGAAGAATTCCATTATCTTATATTTAGGAATAAAATCAATTTTCTTGTGTACACATATTTATCAATCGATGTTGAGTTTCTTCAAATCATTAACTTCACATATTTAAGTTAATTAACCTTCTTCATCTTACTAAAGTTGACATAAAGCCATAACGGCAGTGCATTTGGAAGAATTCCATTATCTTATATTTAGGTATAAAGTCGATTTTCTTGTATACGCACATATATCAATCGATGTTGAGTTGCCTCAAATCATTAACTTCACATATTTAAGTTAATTAACCTTCTTCATCTTACTAAAGTTGACATAAAGCCATAACGGCAGTGCATTTGGAAGAATTCCATTATCTTATATTTAGGTATAAAATCGATTTTCTTGTAAACGCCCATTTATCAATCGATATTGAGTTGCTTCAAATCATTAGCTTCACATATTTAAGTTAATTAACCTTCTTCATCTTACCAAAGTTGACATAAAGCCATAACGGCAGTGCGTTTGGAAGAATTCCATAATCTTATATTTAGATATAAAATCAATTTTATTGTATATGCACATTTATCAATCGATATT
>NW_026038554.1:0-4370 GCF_023373825.1 Bactrocera dorsalis
GTATGTAAATGAAAGCATATTTTTAATAAAAATTATATATACTCTAACGAGCCCCTTTTACATAAAAACATGCAATCAAACGCATGTATTTACTCTAAAATACGTGAAACAAAATCAACATACTGTTCATTCCTGTGACCCTCAGCAAGGAAAGAATCACTTTCGCAAGTTTTGAATCTTCGTTTATAAAATTTTCTTTATGTTAAAAAATAATATAATCACTCACTAAGTATTTAAATAGCTAACTCTTTTGTCACGTTTCTCTGCAGCTTATTACACACACACAATGTTTTGTATATTTCACCATCGTGTCGGGATGATAGTGTACCATATAACGCTAACATTTCGTATTCAACTTTATGATTTTTAATTGTTTTAAATCTCCAAGTGTGTCAGGACCATACATGAAATAGACATTTTAAATTTTTGCCCAACATACTTAAAATCAAAAAAATCAATATGACATGAATGAATGACTGAAAAAAAAATTAATTGTTAAAGAGAGAGTTGTGATTGTAGTTTTTATTTAACTATGATGAATTGATACTCAGAGTTTTAGTTTAAAAAGTAAAACAAGTACTGAGGGATCTTTGCGACTGCTGGAGAATTATAAAATCATAAAACATTGATGAGCGCTTGTTCTGACGACTAGTTAATTTAAATGATAATCCTATTAGATTGAATACCTGATAAATTTGATCTTACGAAGTTTAAAACTCATTCTATATATCGCAACAAAAATTTATTTTGTCCGACGTTCGTTGACAGAAACTTGAAAAGTAAAGTTATGTATAGAACTTCTTGCCTGGAGCGCCCGTAGTAGTGCATTAATATTTTTTATGAATAACTAGAGGACCCGTCCACGCTACACTGTGTCTGATACATAGATAAAAATACTACCATCGATATGATTTCTATTAGTTGGATTTATAACTATTAGTTAATGAGATATAGCATTTTTCTGAAAGCAACTTGTGTTAGTTTAAAAAAAGCGATCATAAAGCATTTCATGTGTCGACTAAAGCATTGTTTTTTTGTGAAAAATAATTGAATTTGGGCTCAGGGAAATCCACCGTTGAGTTGCAAAGTAGGTGCTCGCAAGTTCATAATCCAACAAAAAACAACTAATTCTGAGAAGTGTTTAAGTACTCTACTAATCGCAATAAATAAAGAAATATAGCTCCATCATTTCCCGCTGGAGTCCAATCGACGTCATTCTAGTGGACTGCACATGATGAAGTTGGTGGTGATGGTTTTTCAGGCGCGGAAAAACGAAAAAGGCGGCTGGAAAGGTTGTGACATCAGTCTTTTAGGATGCACGTGGTATAATACATACTCAACGACTGATTACTGTAACCATTTATAATCTATTTCACGGCGTATTTGGCTGCAGTTCTTTTCTTCTATTCCAAATACTTAGCAATTGTATTATGGAAAATGTCAATGTTATTGGAAGTGTTTGCGCTGGCTGTACTGTATTCTCTGGGTTGAAAAACACTCTTTTAGCCATTCTTCAAATAAACTGCCGAGAAACGCACAACAGTCAAAAAACGTTCAATGAATTGCAGAAGTAAATACCCTACAAAAGCGCTTTATTGCAGTTTCCACGTATCGACCGTATCGTTCAAGACCAATAACCGCCATATTGGTTTCCTTTGATGACGTACTTACAAACGTATTTTATATAGTACACCAAACTGCAATACTAAACATTGATATGAGTTTTGAATGTGAATTAGACAACAGTAGAGAATATAGTACGATCAATATGTTCTCAACTTCGATATTCACTACTCTAAGTTGAATGCTAAATGTCCTGCCATTGGCGTTTGATGAGCTACGACGATAGAGTGGATATCCATCATTTCCAGTTTGCGTTTTCCGAAGAAAAAAGCACGTGGATAGTGTTTTCGTGGCATTTATTGCAAAAGTGGGATGTCTGCAAGGTCCATGCAAACCATATTGGGTTTCATCGCTTCGATAGAATAAGGGATCTTTCCCTGCATGAGGAATTTCGGCAGAGAAATTGATTTCATCAATTTGATCTGGTGTAACCAGCCATCCACCATTCAAAGAAAAATGTGTGCCTGGGGCAAACCTCATTTTTTGTCAACTCAACAGAGTACATCCAGCATCTGACTGCACCATTACTTTGTATATACATAACGTTGCTATCAAGATAAAGTTCATCAAACACCGTAGCTGTTGTTTGAAAAGTCCTTGCTGTATTATCCGTGATGATCGCTTGCTGATTGACAGCGATCCATTAATTCCACACATATGTCATCGCATCGTGGAGTTCTTGTGTCTTGAGCTGCCATAAACGTTGATGGCAAAAAAGAACGCCGACCGATAATAGCGCGATGTCTTCGTCTGCTTCGTAACAAATTTCAATCTCGTAATTTGATCACTTCGTTTGAAGCACACATAAAGTTTTCACTGAATAATTTTCAATAATTTTTTCCGGAATAAAAAAGTAAGCGACCGAAATTGAACGATTCAAATAATTTACAAATCAAACATATTGAAAAACAAAACAAAAAGAGAAGTGTATGAAAGTCACTTTTTGGAAATTTCCAATTTTTCGACTGTTCTTATCTTATGAAAAGTATGTATATGGTTTTTTTATATCTAACCCTTTCCAGATACACAGCGAAACAACTTCTGATTTCATGAAGATTGGTTCCGCCGTTCTTGAGCGTTAGCGTTACTTTTTAAAAAAAAAACAAAACAACGAACAATCATTTTTACTTACATATGTATGTTAATGTATGTATATACAAAATAAAACGTTTGTATGAGGGAAAAGAAAAGGGCTGTTTTTAGTGGTTTTCCGGCAACTTTCGTAATTTTTTCTTACATAAGAACCTTCTCCTAATAATAACAAATACAACCCTCAAAAAAAAAAATCAAGCCAAATCGGTTCAATCCGCTTATGGAGTGATGAAAATTATCCAAAAGAACAGTGCATTGATTTTTATATATATAGATTAGTAAATTGTTTGTTTCAGTAAATGCAAAGAAGTAAAATTGATAGCGATGATGGATTAATTGTTTGACTAGCAAATTCACAGCAACATTAATAAATTTTGACATGTTTACAAATAAAAACAAAACACCTTACAAATTAGGAATGCCACCTGCTTAAAAGTCCACTGCTTTCATTATTTTCCGCACTAAAATAGCCTCTTTGGGATCAAGCAAACCAAATAACATAAGAGTATTATATTAAATGTTCCATTAGAACACGTAGTTAAATTTTTATACTCTGAACAGGGTATACTTATTAGGTTTTACACAAAGTTTATACTTGAATTAGTCTCTCAGTTTTATAGATATCAATCTGAATGAGCACGTCCTTTTTCTATAAAAAAGCTACACATTTATTAGAATCGACGATATCGGAACACTATGGCACACAACTTCCATAAAAACTGAACGATTAAAATCAAGATATCATGTTTTTATTTGAGGAAATATCTTTCCAAAATTTGGAAGGGATTAATATCTATAGGAACGGTAAGAAATCTCATTAAAGCATATCGCTGCTACATACATATCTATATAAACTGGGCGATCAAAATCAATTTTTTAATTGTAAAGGGTTTTATGCCATAGTTTTGATGCGACTCAAGTTAACGTTTGTTCTGTTTTCCTTAAGAAAAACGTGTATATAAACCCAACACTGTTATTTAAATCTAAGTAAGTAAGGAATTTTTCAGTGTATATGTAGATTCGTATTCGTATAGTATATAAACTTTTTACGCTAATGAACGGTCGGCGATTATAAAGGCGTGATTTTTTAAGAGCTTGATAACTTTTTTTTAAAAAAAAAACGCTATAAAATTTTGCAAAATCTCATCGGTTCTTTATTTGAAACCTTAGAATTGGTTCATGACATTTACTTTTTTGAAAGATTAATTTCATTTAAATGTTTGACCTCGGCTGCGTCTTAGGTGGTCCATTCGGAAAGTCAATTTTGGGACAACTTGTTCGAGCATTTCGGCCGGAATAAGCCCGAATTTCTTCGGAAATGTTGTCTTCCAAGCTGGAATAGTTGCTGGCTTACTTTTCTGTAGACTTTAGACCTTGACGTAGCCCCACAAAAAATAGTCCTAAAGGCGTTAAATCGCATGATCTTGGTGGCCAACTTACGGGTCCATTTCTTGAGATGAATTGTTGTCCGAAGTTTTCCCTCAAAATGGCCATGAGAATCGCGAGCTGTTGTGGCATGTAGCGCCATGCTTGTTGAACCACATGTCAACCAAGTTCAGTTCTTCCATTTCTTGGCAACAAAAAAGTTTGTTAGCATCGAACGATAGCGATCGCCATTCACCGTAACGTTGCGTCCAACAGCATCTTTGAAAAAA
>NW_026038555.1:0-4369 GCF_023373825.1 Bactrocera dorsalis
AGGAAATATGCAACACGACACAAAATTAAAGAGACTTAAAAATGGAAAATTAAATTAAACTCAGAAAATTGGAAGACAACATTTTTCAGGAAAACAGAAAGTGCGAATGTGAATGTCGCTAGAGAGCTAAAGTCAATGTGAGTTTGTATTGTGAAGCAGAAAGCATTGAACTTCCGAAAGATTTTCAATTATGTTAATTGAGTTTTCGCTTGGAAGCGTTTGAATACCACTGGAATATTTTCGGCAAAGCGTGGCTAATAGTAGCTTGCTAGAGTCAGAATATTTAGTGTATTGTTTATCAAATTAGCTGGAAGAATAATCTAAAATTAAAATCGGGTTGAATCGTGTTAATAAGAGATCTCCCTTCCGCTTTTTTGCCCTTTATTCTATGTTTTTGTTTACAGTGAACGAACTCAGATCAAATATACGCCGTTACGTTCGATAATCTTTTTCCATTTAGACAGCAACTCCATAATACCCCTCCTCGTAGAAGCCTCCTTATTTGCGAAGAACTCGGACAGCCACTTTTCACAAACCTCTTTTGAGTTCAACTTTACACCAACAAGAGCGTTCACCAAGGACAGGAACAGGTGATAATCACTTGACGCTATGTCCGGGCTATATGGTGGATGCGATAAAAGCTCCCATTCGAGTTCCGGTAGCTTCTGACGAGTCATTAACGACGTGTGTGGTCTGGCATTGTCCTGGTGGAACACTACACCTTTACTGTTGGCCAATTCTGGACGCTTCTGGTCGATCGTCTGCTTCAAGCAGTCTAGATATTCGTAGTAGATAGAAGATTTAAGCTTCTGGCTATATGGAAGCAGCTCATAATGAATGATTCTCTTCCAAACCCATCAAACACACAGCAAACCTTCCTGGCCGTCAATCCCGGCTTGGCCACTGTATGAGTTATTTTATGAGATTCCGATACCCTGGTTGATGTTTTACACCTTAGGTTATTGCTATGGATTTTGACTCCTGCAAATCGGCAAGAGTATAAAATGTTCAGTTACATCCGAACTTAGCCCTTCCCTGCTAGTGTTTATCGGCCAATTTAATTACGGTCCTCCCTATTTTCTATGTGAATAGCCGCCTCTTTTGGTTGCCATGGTAAAATTCATCTTAAGTACCCTATAAACTTCGCATGTGGTAGACAATAACAATAGTAGTGCGCAATAAAATTTACGAAGTTTTCTAACCTCTGCATAAAAAGTGCTTGAGGCAGCCAATAAAGATTTTGTTGACTAGTCGAAAACACCTATAGTGGTGTTGTTTTAATTTATAGTATTGTTGACATCATCTAAACTGTTTGTTTTACATGCACATAGTACATACAGATATATTTAAATTCTGTGGGAGCAGGCGCCGGTGGTATCAGGAATTTAGTGAACTTAGGAACTGCGCATCTGCTAGCAGTTGCCTACACAAATATATAAAGCTTTTGTTATAGCTTTCTTCATTGGATAACAACTCAATTTGGTATAAATTAAAGTCTCGAAAGCGCGTAACTCAAGATAAGGAGAAATACTAGAAAGGGTTTTATGATGCACTTACAGAGATGATTAGAGTTCTGTTATCCTCGTTCAATTATCTTCTCGGACCCAACCATTTTAATTCGATGCTTGTCATTTTCTTATCTTATTATATCTTATTTTATCATTGATAGTTCTGTATTTTATTTCAAATTCGACAAGTACATATGTACTTACTAGTACTTTTCTTAGCCTTCATGTACGTAATATAAAGATTTTTGACTTCCTGGTGACTTTATACCGCATATATCGGCCAACATGTGATTTACTCAATCAAAATGGGAGGTAAAAAATTTCCTTCATGTAACAAGCATATAATATCCTAGTGACTTCACTCCATATAACTGGTGACTGTGAGGTACCTTAATGAATCTTGTACAAAATTGTATTAGTATGTGGCATATTCATAGGTAGGTAGGAAGGTAGGAGTGCAGCCCTATCGGGCTCAATTAGCACTGATGTGTCATTTTGATGTACTATTCGTAGAACCTCCTGTATCTGCTATTACATTTCACCTTCTCTCTCAAACCATTTTGAGGTTTCGGTGAAACTACTTATGTCCGATATGCTTTTGGTGGAAATCCATTCAAGGTTTGGTGCTTGGTGATTCCGAGTGTTTTGTGTCGGAAAGTGGAAGATTGTTTCCTTGTTCCCTGCTACTCCGCAGCCACGGCAGATGTCGTTGTAGGGCATACCCATTTTGGACGCATGTTCCCCAAATGGCCAGTGCCCTGTTGTGATAGCTGTTATTCTGTAAATACTTTTTCTTGACCTATTTAATAAGTGTTCTTTTCCTGTCATATGTTGGCCATAATTGTTTAGTTATGACGCATTTTGTAATGTTTTTCCACCTGTTGTTCGCAATTTGTTGAAATTGTCTATTGATCTCTCCTTTGATCGATCCTAGCGGGCTTGGTATTATTTCCGCCTTGGATTCATTGAGGAAAGCTCCTGCCTTTGCCAACTCGTCTGCTTTTTCGTTACCGAAAATGTTCCTGTGGCCGGGAACCCAGATCAAGTTTAGTTGGAGCTTGTCGTTTATTGAGCTTAGTGCTCTCTTGCAGTTGTGAACCATACTGGAATTTGTCATGAGTGAAGACAATGCCAGGAGGGCCGCATGGTTATCCGTAAATATAGTTGTCTTATGTATATTCCCGTGGTTTTCTAATAGAACTTCGTAGGCTTTTTCTATGCCTAGTACTTCTACTTGGAAGATGCTAGCCGAGTTCGGTAGACGTATAGAGAGAGATATGCCTAGATCAGCGGAGAATACCCCCGTGCCTACTCCGCAGTCCATTTTGGACCCGTCGGTATAGACTGAGGTGGTATCCTCCTCTACTATTGAACCTCTTATCCATTCTCGTCTAGATGGTATCCTCACCTGGAAGTGTCTATTGAAATCCAGCTTTGGGAGAATATAGTCTGATTTATTAATGGTGAGCTTGTTTAGGATTACAATATGTCCGTAGTTCTGCTGATTCCAACCTTCCAATTCTTTTATTCTTATCGCCGCAATAGCTGCTGTTTTGTGAATAAAAATGTCCATTGGTAGCTGATGCAGGATCACATTGAGCGCATCAGTCGAACATGATCTGATTGCACCCGTAACACCTGTACATGTTGCTCTTTGTATACCATTTAGTTTTTTAATGTTGTATTGTTTGTTAGCTCTGGCCCCCAACCATAGCTCCATAAGTAAGTATAGGTCTTATGACAGCCGTATAAGTACATCCCCATGATTCTTCTTACAAGTATAGTAGGCCATGTATACTTTGTTTATTCTTTTTTCTATATTTATTTTCCAGGACAGTTTGGTGTCAATCTCCACACCCAAGTATTTTGCTGTGGGGGATAGAGTGAGTGTTGTACCGTTTAGTATCGGAAGTTGAAACTGAGGTATTTTGGTTCTGCTTGTGAATAGCATCAGTTCTGTTTTGTTCGGGTTAACTCCTAGACCACTGTTTTTAGCCCATAGGTTTAACCTACGAAGGGCTCTTTCCATAATCTCGCTGACTGATGAAGGAAACATACCTGATACCAACAACACTATATCGTCTGCATACGCCTACTGCTTTCACTCCTCCACCGTTTAGTTGGAGGAGTATTTTCGTTCAGCGCTACAACCCATACAGTGTCATGTATGCCCCCATGTGCCAGAGAATTAATTATCGCATTTACTTCTATGTTATTTGAAGGCGCCCCTCTATGTCTAGAAAAGCAGCCATGGTGTATTGTTTGTGGTTTAGTAATTTTTTCAATTACACTTATCACCTCGTGAAGGGCAGTTACGGTTGATCGGACATTTATGTGCGCATATTGGGACTTCGATAACTTCTTTGCCATTATTGTTCTTACGTATAGTATTAGCCTTTCTAGTACCTTCAGCATAAAGGAGGTAAGACTTATAGGTCTAAAATCCTTGGCGTTCTCGTGTGTTCTTCTGCTTGGTTTTGGAAGGAACACAGCTTTACTTTTTTTCCAACTTCTTGGGATGTAAGATAGTTGAATGCTAGCTTTGTATATATTTTCTAGCCTTTGAACCATTGGTTCTACCAGTTTTTGCAGCATTATGGGCATAATCCCGTCAAGACCTGCCGCTTTGAATAGTGCAAAACTATTTATGGCATATTTGATTTTTCTTTTGTCTACTATTTTGGCTTCGATAGTCAGCTGCGTTCACCGGTGGTTCCGGTTGAACCCTCCTTGAAGGTGTTTGCTGACTCCCTGGGAAGTGCGTTGTAATTAGTACCTCCAGAGACTCTTCTGCCGAGGAGGTCCAATCACTTCTCTTCGCCCTAATGTAGGCAGTATTAATATGATATTTGGATAGCATT
>NW_026038556.1:0-4283 GCF_023373825.1 Bactrocera dorsalis
CTTTACACGGCAGCACTCTAACTAGAATTGAATCCGGCAGCCCTTATATAGTAGATCGCTAACGAAGCCACCATTCGAACGTTCTGGCAACTACAATTTTCGCGCCTGGACGATTCCATCAATTTATCGTCGATTCTATTCTGTTCTGGCCTGAAATGTAAATAAAGGTCCATTCACATATAATTTTTCTCACTTTGTGTGATGTGCTGAACACAATGACCGCGACAGACTGCAAGACATCTGTCAAATATTAAAACACACACGTTCTTATGGACACAGTTATTTTGACAGCTGCACGACTACACGACTGCAGGCCGACACTTGTCGCTCTCGCTAACTTCAATTCTTATATTTGCCAACGACGGTAGGACGATAGTAGAGTTGAATGTAGAGAGATGAGGTAGAGTGGTGATGCCACTAATATGTAAAATTATTCACAGTTCTAACTAACTTGACGTTATTTTACAAATAAAAGCATAAAATAGCTCTATTATATCATTTGTAATAACAATTGATAATTTAAAACAAAAATATTTACCTATTTACTTATTTTTTGCATAAAAAATTTGAACAAAATATTAAAATTTAATTGAAGTGAAAGATATTAGTATGGCCACAATGTGTACATGCAAAATGGAGAGCTGTGTTGTCTTGTGTACATGCTGGCCATTGTTATGTTGCTGCCTTCTCACAAATGTTCATGTACCCTGCAAGACGGAGGTAACAGATTGCACAAACACATTGAAACATTTTCAGCTGTTCACTAACACTGTTACATTTTCTGGAATTTTCAATGGAATGGGAGAATACGTAAGTAAGATAGAGAAAAACTATCGACATTATAAACATATTGTAATGTTAACTTGTTAGAATAGGAGAGGCGAATACCCAATATTTCAAGAAGAATAAACGAAAAGCGCAGTTTATTTTGGATTTTAAAGAGGTAAGTTCGCTAATTGATAATATGATATTTTATAATTAATTTCTAATTTATATATATATATTATTAATTTCTTTTATATAAAGAAAACGAAAGAGGTTAACAAGGAGATAAAGGTAAGCATTGTGAAATTTAATGTTGTGTGTATAATTAAAAATTTTAATATTACAGAAATCCATTTGGACCATTGGTAAAATTCAAATCTATTGCGTGCAGCAACCAAAATAATGGAGTATGTTTGAAATTATTAAAGTTAAATAGTGTATATTTAATTCAAATATTTGTTATAGATTGTGCATTTTATTTTGATTTTATTATTAAATAAAGAGAAATAATAAAAAAAAAAATAAGTTTAATTTAAAAAAATTTAATTTGCTAGATGTAACAAATGGGTACAGATAATCTTGTTACTGCTTGTTCTTCCTAACATGCTTATATGTTAAAGGTAACAAACTGATAAACCAAAATAATAACACTAAAAGATATTCGGGTAACAAATACTTTTTGTTATCCATAACACATGGGTAAGCTAAGCGCTAACAAAATAATTTGTTACCCGTAACATACTGTTAAGAGATTTGCTAAACAAATGTGGTGTATTCTGTTAGAACAAGGCAGCATGCGATATTTGCCATTGGTTAGAGCGAGATAACCATTGAACATCCAAATAGCTATGTGTTAATTTTTTCCCACTCTCTGAACAAAAGTAACAAATATTTTAACGAATGCAAAAGTGAACAATAACAATTCGCTTACACGTTTGCTAACAGCTACCCGTCTTGCAGGGTAGTAGGATTCACAACGCCATTTTCAGCTCACTGACGTGTGTTGCGGCAGTCTGTCGCGGTCACTATGTTCAGCACATGAAGTTAGCGAGGAGCGGCAACTGTCGGCCTGCAGTCGTGTAGTCTTGCAGCTGTCAAAATAACTGTGTCCGTAAGAACGTGTGTATTTTAATATTCAACAGATGTCGTTTGCAGTCTGTCGCGATCATTGTGTTCAGCACATGATGCAAATCAAAGCAAATGTTCTATGTGAATTAGTCATAAAAGTTTATTGGTTTGTATTAAAATTGTACATCAAAAATTTGATTTGAGCTGATAGTAAAGGGCATTGTATAAACCTACAAGTAACCAATCCTTCATTTTTCACTAACACATACGCAAAAATCTACTACAAATCGGGCACTTGGTACGGGTTGCCCCTAAATATTCTACTACAAACTCGGGCACTTGGTTCGGGTTGCCCCCAAGTATTCTGCTACTAATTAGTCACTTGGTACGGGTTGCCCCCAAATACTCTACTACTAAAACGTTCAAATGCCTCAAACCTGCTATAGCGTGTTGCCGTGTTAGGTTTTAAAATTTATAAACTTTAACAATATATTTATTAAATATTCAAATATTTTCCGATTATTTAAATTCCTAAATATTAAATTTAATCAGTTTTGTCCAAAATATTCATTATTGTATCAATATATTATTAAATGTTTCCAATTTTTATAGAAAAATATTTATATAATATTTGTGTACAAACTATGTATTTCGTGCAACCGTGTAATGTGTTAAATCATTTCAACGGACATTTTTTTAAGCTTAAAAAGCTAAGGAAAAGTGATATAGTAATTTTAAGTTTGCTTTTAAGAAAAATTGAAACATCATTTAAAGAGATATTCAGCGTATGTAAGTTATAGTAATATTAATTAATTAAATTTGTTAATATTTGTTGTTTGATTTTGTATAGGATGCCTTCCAGAAAGTGTGTTGCTGGTTGCAGTTTGGGGGTGCCGTTGTATCCCTTCCCATCAGAAGGGGAAATGTCCAGGTGAGTTTTATGTATAAAAATAATATAATTATGTACATAATATTGTCGTATGTATATAAATATATACATAATATGATCGTAGGTAAATAAATATGTAAATAAGAAGTGAATAGGGTCGTACTAAATTGTGATTTGATGAATGAAAGTGAAGTTTTAAAATGAACAAAAAGTGAATAGGGGTCGTCTTAAATCGTGATTTTATTAAAAAGTGAAGTTTTAACAATCGTGTTAAATGTTTAAAAAAATTAATTTAAAAGTATGGGCATAACAGGAAGTCCTCCTGATATCTAAAAAATATATCGGTTTATAGGGACCGCAAAACGCTTAGTTTACGAGATACTCGACCTTAAAGTTCGAAAATTCGCCAAATTGGACCATTTCAAAAAGTGATTTCACCACATTAAACGCACTTTATTCACATTTTTCCCACTTCAAATTAATTAAATTACACTATACAACTTTTACATAAATCCACCATTTACACCTTCATTTTCGCAAAAATTCCTCTGTTCATGCATATGGATATTTTCTTTTATAAATTTATTAAGCAAATAAGTAATATTATATAATAATATTATATATCCATATGTATAAGTAAAATTATATAATAATATGACGAAATTAAATGTAAAGTATATGAGTACAGTAAGAAAACTCAAAATTTTGTTTCATTATGAGTGCAATGATAACCATCAAATATAACCACTTTATACCCAAAACTCATATTTTAAATATAACAATATAAATATCGTCACCTAAAATACAAAACAATGTATAATCAAAAACTAAATGGAAATCGCTGACAGATATAATGTCTATGGTAGGGCAGGAAGAAAATAGACAAATTTCAGAGCTGTGGGGCAAAACTCCTCCACATCTTGCGATAATGTGTGAGAAATTGTTTAAAAAATCTGCACCCCGTAATTCAGAAGGGTTATAGAATATGATAGGGAATTAAAAACATTAGCTCTTTTGACTTGTTTAGTTAATGTATACATACAATTGAATTGCACCCGATTTTTTATATTTATTTTATTCCTTTTTCAAATAAATATTAGTGGATTGTTTTGTGACTTCGTATTGTTAATGTATACATACAATGGAATTGTACCTGATTTTTTTATATTTATTTTGGTTTTGTTTAAATCGTTTCTAGTTGTTTGTTTGAACATATATTTTCATTGTTATATTGTTTATAATAAGTAGATTGTAAGCTGTATATATAAAAAGGGTGAAAATATGCCTCCTGGGGAACCGAACACCCAAAAAAGATCGGTAACGCGCCTGCATTGCAACCGCAGAGGTTGGTGAGGAAGAGCAATAAATATTCAATAAACTTTTGTTTCAAAAATATTCTTGAAAGTTTTCATTTAATGTTTTCCGTTACAAAATATTTTTTAACAAAAAAGTTGATATACTACATTCTCTTAATTACATCCTCTAGTGCCTAAAAAAGGCAGATTTCGAACAGGTGATCTCAGCTGTGAAAAATTCTTGGAAAACAGCTGATTCTTTTGTT
>NW_026038557.1:0-4251 GCF_023373825.1 Bactrocera dorsalis
ATTCCATTATTTTATATTTAGGTATAAAATCGATTTTCTTATATATACCCATTTATCAATCGATATTGAGTTGCTTCAAATCATTAACTTCGCATATTTAAGTTAATTAACCTTCTTCATCTTACTAAAGGTGATATAAAGCCATAACGACAGTGCATTCGGAAAAGTTCCATTATCTTATATTTAGGTATAAAATCAATTTTCTTGTATGTGCACATTTATCAATCGATATTGAGTTGCTTCAAGTCATTAATTTAACATATTCAAGTTAATTAACCTTCTTCATCTTACTAAAGTTGACATAAAACCATAACGGCAGTGTATTTGGAAGAATTCCATAATCTTATATTTAGGTACAATATAGATTTTCTTGTACATGTATGCACATTTATCAATCGATATTGAGTTGCTTCAAGTCATTAACTTCGCATATTTAAGTTAATTAACCTTCCTCATCTTACTAAAGTTGACATAAAACCATAACGGCAGTGTATTTGGAAGAATTCCATAATCTTATATTTAGGTACAATATCGATTTTCTTGTATATGTATGCACATTTATCAATCGATATTGAGTTGCTTCAAATCATTAACTTCGCATATTTAAGTTAATCAACCTTCCTCATCTTACTAAAGTTGACACAGAACCATAGCGGCAGTGCATTTGGAAGAATTCCACAATCTTATATTTAAGTATAAAATTGATTTTCTTGTATATACACATTTATCAATCGATATTGACTTGCTTGAAATCATTAACTTCACATACTTTTTTAAGTAAATTAACCTTCTTCATCTTACTAAAGTTGACATAAAGCCATAACGGCAGTGCATTTGAAAGAATTCCACAATCCTATATTTAGGTATAAAGTCGATTTTCTTGTTTATACACATTTATCACTCGATATTAAGTTGCTTCAAATCTATAACTTCACATATTTAAGTTAATTAACCTTCTTCATCTTACTAAAGTTGGCATAAAGCCATAACGGCAGTGCATTTGGAAGAATTCCATAACCTTATAGTTAGGTACAATATCGATTTTCTTGTTTATACACATTTATAAATCGATGTTGAGTTGCTTACAATCACTAACTTCAAATATTTAAGTTAACTAACCTTCTTCATCTTACTAAAGTTGACATAAAGCCATAACGGCAGAGGATTTGGAAGAATTCCATAATCTTATAGTTAGGTATAAAGTCGATTTTCTTGTTTATACACATTTATCAATCGATATTGAGTTGCTTCAAATCATTAACTTCGCATATTTAAGTTAATTAACCTTCTTCATCTTACTAAAGTTGACATAAAGCCATAACGGCAGTGCATTTGGAAGAATTCCAAAATCTTATATTTAGGTATAAAATCGATTTTCTTGTATTTACACATTTATCAATCGATATTGAGTTGTTTGAAATCATTAATTTCGCATGTTTAATTTAATTAACCTTCCTCATCTTACTAAAGTTGACATAAAGCCATAACGGCAGTGCATTTGGAAGAATTCTATAATCTTATATTTAGGTTTAAAATCGATTTTCTTGTATATACACATTTATCAAGCGATATTTAGTTGCTTCAAATCACTAACTTCTCATATTTAAGTTAATTAACCTTCTTCATCTTACTAAAGTTGACATAAAGCCATAACGGCAGTGCATTTGGAAGAATTCCACAATCTTATATTTAGGTAAAGTATCGATTTTCTTGTATATACACATTTATGAATCGATATTGAGTTGCTTCAAACCACTAACTTCGCATATTTAAGTTAATTAACCTTCTTCATCTTACTAAAGTTGACATAAAGCCATAACGGCAGTGCATTTGGAAGAATTCCATAATCTTATATTTAGGTACAATATCGATTTTCTTGTATATACACATTTATAAATCGATATTGAGTTGCTTCAAATCATTAACTTCACATATTTAAGTTAATTAACCTTCTTCATCTTACTAAAGTTGACATAAAGCCATAACGGCAGTGCATTTGGAAGAATTCCATAATCTTATATTTAGGTATAAAGTCGATTTTCTTGTATATACACATTTATCAATCGATATTGAGTTGCTTCAAATCACTAACTTCACATATTTAAGTTAATTAACCTTCTTCATCTTGCTAAAGTTGACATAAAGCCATAACGGCAGTGCATTTGGAAGAATTCCGTTATCTTATATATAGGTATAAAGTCGATTTTCTTGTTTATAGACATTTATCAATCGATATTGAGTTTCTTCAAATCACTAACTTCACATATTTAAGTTAATTAACCTTCTTCATCTTACCAAAGTTGACATAAAGCCATAACGGCAGTGCATTTGGAAGAATTCCACAATCTTATAGTTAGGTATAAAATCGATTTTCTTGTATATATACACATTTATCAATCGATATTGAGTTGCTTCAAATCAGTAACTTCGCATATTTAAGTTAATTAAGCTTCCTCATCTTACTAAAGTTGACATAAAGCCATAGCGGCAGTGCATTTGGAAGAATTCCACAATCCTATATTTAGGTATAAAATCGATTTTCTTATATATACACATTTATAAATCGATATTGAGTTGCTTGAAATCATTAACTTCGCATACTTATTTAAGTTAATTAACCTTCTTCATCTTACTGAAGTTGACATAAAGCCATAACGGCAGTGCATTTGAAAGAATTCCACAACTTTATATTTAGGTTAAAAATCGATTTTCTTGTATATACTCATTTATCAAGCGATATTGAGTTGCTTCAAATCATTAACTTCATATATCTAAGTTAGTTAACCTTCTTCATCTTACAAAAGTTGACATAAAGCCATAACGGCAGTGCATTTGGAAGAATTCCATAATCTTATATTTAGGTATAAAATCGATTTTCTTGTATATACACATTTATCAATCGATATTGAGTTGCTTCAAATCATTAACTTCAAATATTTAAGTTAATTAACCTTCTTCATCTTACTAAAGTTGACATAAAGCCATAACGGCAGTGCATTTGGAAGAATTCCATAATCTTATATTTAGGTACAATATCGATTTCCTTGTATATACACATTTTTAAATCGATATTGAGCTGCTTCAAATCATTAACTTTGCATATTTAGGTTAATTAACCTCATTCATCTTACTAAAGTTGACATAAAGCCATAACGGCAGAGCATTTGGAAGAATTCCATAATCTTATATTTAGGTATAAAATCGATTTTCTTGTATATATACACATTTATAAATCGATAATGAGATGATTCAAATCATTAACTTCAAATATTTAAGTTAATTAACCTTCTTCATCTTACTAAAGTTGACATAAAGCCATAACGGCAGTGCAATTGGAAGAATTCCATAATCTTATATTTCGGTATAAAATCAATTTTCTTGTATATACTCATCTATCAATCGATATTGAGTTGCTTCAAATCATTAACTTCACATATTCAAGTTAATTAACCTTCTTCATCTTACTAAAGTTGACATAAAGCCATAACGGCAGTGCATTTGGAAGAATTCCATAATCTTATATTTAGGTATAAAATCGATTTTCTTGTATATACACATTTATAAATCGATATTGAGTTGCTTTAAACCACTAACTTCGCATATTTAAGTTAATTAACCTTCTTCATCTTACTAAAGTTGACATAAAGCCATAACGGCAGTGCATTTGGAAGAATTCCATAATCTTATATTTAGGTACAATATCGATTTTCTTGTATATACACATTTATCAACCGATATTGTGTTGCTTCAAATCATTAGCTTCAAATATTTAAGTTAATTAACCTTCTTCATCTTACTAAAGTTGACATAAAGCCATAACGGCAGTGTATTTGGAAGAATTCCACAATCTCATATTTAAGTATATAGTCGATTTTCTTGTATTTACACATTTATCAATCGATATTGAGTTGCTTCAAATCATTAACTTCGCATATTTAAGTTAATTAACCTTCTTCATCTTACTAAAGTTGACATAAAGCCATAACGGCAGTGCATTTGGAAGAATTCCATAATCTTATATTTAGGTACAATATCGATTTTCTTGTATATACACATTTATTAATCGATTTTGAGTTGCTTCAAATCATTAACTTCGCATATTTAAGTTAATTAACCTTCTTCATCTTACTAAAGTTGACATAAAGCCATAACGGCAATGCATTTGGAAGAATTCCACAAACTTATATTAAGGTATAAAATCGATTTTTCTGTTTCTACACATTTATCAATCGATATTGACTTGCTTCAAAT
>NW_026038558.1:0-4000 GCF_023373825.1 Bactrocera dorsalis
CGCCTAGTTTTTATTTTACCAGAGTTGAGTAAATAATAAAATAATAATATTTAGCAAGTATGAAAACTGCAGTATGGACCAAATGGTCCTCTAACCTAAGATTCGTAAGTTTTTTTTTTACCTAACAGCAGGGTTAAAACCGAGATAGCACAGGCAATGTGCTTTTAGTTGTGCACCTCAGTGAGTCTAATTTCAACCTTAATCTTAAAAACGCTTAAGATTTTTTCAGACAGCAAAACCGATAAAATTGGTTTCCGTGACAGCCAAAACCGATACAAATTCTATTTCGAATATCAAACCAATAATGTCTGTATTCATGACACCTACAGCTTTTTTTGATCGGTTTCAATTCTGATTCCGACAACTATCAGATTCCACAACACCCCTGAATATTTGGTGATAAACTTTGTCTAAATCAATGATGCTAAAGTACTGTGCTTTGCCCAATTTATCCAAAATCCCATCAATATTTGGCAGAGGGTATTTATCATCGCAAGTCAGTTGATTAAGTCTCCATTAACGTTTGTTTCTTCCAGTTCCTCAACCCGACTCATGGTATTAACTTCCATAGAGTAGGCCTATTAAAATTCCTAGACCTATAATGTCCACTGTTATTGTTAGTCCAGGTAATCCACGAGTACTGTCGAGCAAAATTACTTGTATTTTGTAGTCTGCTATTATGTTGACCCAATCCATTTGTCTGACCTCGAAAATTGAATGTGTTATCAGTTCTATTATTTTGTTGTTGACTTGCAGAATTAATCGTATGTATTGGCCTGTAATTTTGTTAATTGTTAAAATTATTAGCACATCTAGGCCTAAAACTTTGTTGGCCTGTAAAATTATTTCTATTATTTGGCACATTGTTTTGCGCCCTATAATCTTAATTTTTTCTTTGGAACCTATTGAAATCTAAATTTTTGGATTTTTTAAATGAAGGATTTAAATTACCTTCGTCTTCGTGATAGCTGGGTCAATGAAATAGAGTTCCTTATTGCATAAGCACAAGTCCCTGATGTGATTTGCTTAATACGTTGAATAAGCATTCTTCAAAAAATGTCCTTCATCGTCCCCTCGTTTTCGTCGAGAGCTCCAAATTTAGTTATAGCATCAATTATTTCAATAATTTTGTTGCTTAACTCACTAATGCTACCTACGCGAAATGTATTTACGTTATTTCAAAATGTTGTTTTAGTTTTATTTTGCAATCTACACAACTAGCTGGTGGGGCAAGATGAAAATAATTTCTAAAATCCTATTATTACAAGCCATTTTATTTAAACTGATTTGTTTTTCTTTTCCGAGAACTTCTGTTTTATTAAAATATAATTATTTTCACTTATTTTGAAGTTTTTGTTTTGTGTTTTCGTTTTAATTTTTAACACTTTCTTTTTACATTTAGAACACTTTTTTAGTTTCTTTATGGAAATTTCAGTATGTATCTTATTCCTACAGTTTTACTTACACTGGTAGTACAAGATCTATCAAAGACTTGCTCCTACAATTTTGAAGTCACAGAGAATTTAAGATTTAATCCACTCTCTACAATTTTAAAATAACTGGCTTTTGATCTTTGATGACTTATCTTATTTTATGCACACATATGTATGTATATAATATAATAATATGTTTCAATATTTAATTTAATCTTACATTACTTCTCTGCATCTTCTAGGAAGCCGCTGTTGCTTTTGTTGCTATTGTTGAAGTTGATGTTTTGTCATAGCTGCTGCTGCTGTTGCCGCTGTTGATTTTGTTTTTCATTATTTTTGTTGTTAATTTAATTATTGTTATTGCTGTTGCCACTGTTGCTTCTATGATATTGTTGTTTTTGTTTTGAATAATTTTTGTTGTTTAATTTAATTATTGTTGTTTAATCGTCCACAGTTTTCCTATTTAAAGATTTATTAAGTAATGAAATTTATGAACACATGTTTAAGGGAATGAAACCACCAATAGTGCAAAATTTTAATTGTTGTTTTAAATTCTGTTAATAATCTCCCTGTTCTTATTGTTATTGTTAGCCGCGATCTCCTCAATAAATGACAGCACAACACCAAGAGATTTGTTCAGCAACTGCTTTTTTCAATAGAACTTAAAACTCACTTTAGCTACATATTAATATGATGCATTTCTAAAACATGCTGACTCGTGACATTCCGCCACAACAGTGTCCGTTATTTCTAGAAGCACGTAGATCAATACAATGGATCAGCGCCATAACGCATAAATGCAATCAGCACTCACCTTGGTCGGGTATGATGCCGACCTAAAACCTCTGCCGTACTCTGGATCTGGCACCCGGCCGCAATGCGACTCCACGTTGGACAAAATGCCATGCCTGCATTTAGGTTCAAACTACAACCACCACGAATATCCACAAAGGGCGAAACCCAATGAGCAGATTGGAGTAATCTCCAAAGGCAACCTGCTGCCCGTGGTACCAGGTTATAGTCTCTGGTGAGAATTTGTAGCTTTCGCTACTGCCAGTTGAGCCCCTAAGAACTCAAATGACTGGTGACATTTGTCTCGTAATTCAAATGCCTTATACCAGGAATAAATATAAAGCGCATAATATTCATTTTTTACGATAAGTATTATAGCACACTATCTGACACGGAATACACTGACATTTCAAGGTAAACCCAGAATGGCAGACACAGTGCATGTGGGATTTTAGTCACATCTTACGAAAGGCATGCCTTACCATGGTTATATTCTTCCCCCTGCAAGCAGGAGCCCCCCTACCCGTAGGGGTGACCGTCACGACAGTCAAAACTTCAAAGTCGTATATAATTTCGTCTATTTGGAACCAGCAGCAACATCAACAACAATGTCAGCCACGAAATCCGACGCCGAATATCTCTTGCCAACAGGTGCTACTTCGGACCAAGTAGAAGTAAAGCCCTCTCTCCACGATCAAAAACAAACCTCTATAAATCATTCATTATTCCCGTCGGGTTATATGGTGCAGAGGCATGCCCTGCACGGTATGAGATATACGACGACATTGAACTAGTTCAGCGAATTAAAAGACAGGGGCTACGCTGCCTAGGTCATGTCGTCCGAATGGACGAACACACTCCAGCTCCATTACCTGCCGGGGGAAACAAAAGAAGAGGAAGACCGCCACCCCATTGGAAAAACCAGGTGGAGAAGGGTCTGGTTTCGCTTGGAATCTCGACTTGGCGTCGCCTTGCTATAAAAAGAAACGACTGGCACGCTGTTGTTAACTTGGCTATAACCGCGTAAGCAGTTTCTACGCCAGCAAAGAAGAAGACGAACGAGGAAAATCGAGGTAGCACATATGTTTTGTTACTTATAACAAATATGTAACAAACATGCTAACTTGTTTATATGTTAAACGTAACAAACTGCCAACCAAAATAATAACACTAACAGAAATTTGGGTAACAAATACTTTTGTTATATGTAAGTAAATAAACAATTCGCTAAAAAATGAATATGTTATGGGTAACACTTAGGTAAATACGCTAACAAATTTATTTCAAGTTACTGTCGAGCCCGTACATCGCCTTTTTTCGATCGCCGTCCTTTTAGTGACCAAGACAGTTGCGTGTCATCATTTACGCTTCTAGAACGAGTGAATAAAACAGTGGCGTGCCAGCATTTAAGCATACATATACTCTTAATTAGTGGATAAAACATTTGTCGTCGTTAAGCTTTTTTTTAAATAAATTCTAAATCAAACAATGATATAATCCCGAGCGTTTTTACTCCCAAACAAGGACAGTTTCAAAGCAAGTGGTAAGTGCAAAGGTGCATTATTCATGGTCCTTCGAGCCGCAAAGAACGGCACTATTGAAAAAATATAAAATAAAAATTCAATATATGTACATATATACAAAAATTTATTTCAAGTTAAAAGACGAAAAAATCCTCAAGCATAAAAATTAAAGTGCAGTGGCAAATACATACATACAAAAACAACAGTTTGAAAGCGGAAAACACGAAACGGTTCCGTACCGTATCAAAGTCA
>NW_026038559.1:0-4000 GCF_023373825.1 Bactrocera dorsalis
AGCCCTTATTTTTTAAAACTTCTTCACATCTGCGTGGCATGGACTCGATTAGGTTCAATAAAATATCTCCGGATATTCCATTCCATGCTATTTCCACTTGTCGAAAAAGTTCGTCTGTATTTCTGCAGTTATCGCGATTAACCTTACGATCTACAATATCCCATAGATTTTCTATGGGATTGAGATCTGGTGATTGCGCTGGCCACTTTAAAACGTTAATCTTGTTGTGCACAAACCATTCTTTCACACATTTAGCTGTGTGTTTTGGATCGTTATCATGTTGATACCTCCATTTAAGTGGCATTTCTTCCTCTGCGTGTGGCAGCATTATATTTTCCAAGATATCTTTATACATGAAACGATCCATTATACCATTAATTTTCTGAAGTGGTCCTATCCCAAACCCCGAAAAGCAGCCCCAAACCAAAACGTTTCCTCCTCCGTGTTTTATCGTTCCTTTAGTATAGCGGGGATTAAGGCGTTCACCTTTAGGTCTGCGTACTAGTCTGAATCCATCAGAACTTCTTAGATTGAATTTCGATTCATCTGAAAAGAGAACGGTTCTCCATTGGGTTGTACTCCAGTTAAGGTGCTCCTTCGCGAACTCGATCCTAGCTCGCCTATTTTTAACAGAAATAAAAGGTTTTTTTGCACTTCGGTATGTTTTTAATCCATCTTCTACAGCTCGTCTTTGAATGGATCTTACGGAAAGATTTAGCTGGAGTTGGTTTCGTACAGATCTTGCCGATGTGAAAGGATCATTTTTTATTAACCGGATTATTGAATTATCGTCCCGTTTACTTGTTTTCCGTGGCCGACCACCTTTATTTATGGGAGCTAACGAACCTGAAGAACGAAAACGGCTTATAATACGCGAAATAACACTGTGATTTATTCCAAATTTCTTTGCGATTGATGTGACTGATTCACCATTATTGTAATCACTTACAATTTTTTGTTTTAATTGCACCGAGTACTTATTGTTACCCATTTTTCGTGAAATAACGACGAGAAATGACCGATGTCGCAAATAAAGAAGCTACTACTAAAAACACGTGCAAAGTTTTCAATAATTATTTATATGTTGTTCAGAAGATTGTTTTTGTTGTCTAACGGTACCAATTGTTGGTGGTATATAAAAATTTTCGAAGAATTTAAATACCAATTACTTCGTGCATTTGTTTTGTCGCGGCCAAACAACTACGCTGTTAAGTAACAAAAATTTTTTCCTGAATAATGTTTATTATTTTTTCGATTTATGTCTTGTATTAACATAAGAGGACTATTATTATTTTAAATTAATTACAATATTTTAAAATTTTATAAATTTTTCCGAGTTACTGAGCTTTATTATAGTAAGTACAAGTTCGTGCATATGTTTTGTCGCACAGCGTATGTATTTGTATCCAATGGTGACGAAATACGTGATGGTACAAAGTCTGAAGATGTTGCAGCAACATTTTGCCGCAGTTCTATTTTGCGAATTGTCTTTTCTAACTCAGCAACTCGTTCTAATAATACCGAACTAGCACTTTCGTAATGCTCCTCGTTATGTTTATACCTCTCTAAACGATTTTATGAGCGTATTTTTGTTACCACTACAGGCGAGTCCTGCATCTCTATACATTTGTCTTAGATCAACGACGTTTTTTATTTCGCAAATTTTCCATTATCACGTTTTGTTTTGCTACCGATGTTCAACGAGTTGAAGTTTAACGATATCAGCGAGCAAGTACGCTTGCGCGAATTAATGTTTACACTTTATTATTTTCTAAAAAATATATTTTTAGCTCCGTAGAGCGATCTTTATTTAATCACTTAAACAGTGTGAATTTTATGAACAGAAAAGATGTTGTATACAAGCGGGTGCTTGTATTTATACAAAAAACTTAGCTTCAAAGTTATATATTTCTCAGTTGTAGTTTTGTGGTTTCTATTCTATTGTGGAAAAGTACTGAAGTGGAAAAGTACTGATGTGGATGACAATTAGTTTAGTTATTTGGATAGTGTTATCTTATAGTAAGTGATGTCAGCTTATTGCTAGGCAGATGTATATGTGTGGTAGCTACTATCAGTTGGGTCAGTGTAAGTCATGTATGAACTATCTACTGAAGAGTTAACGAACTTTCAATGCTTGCTCAAATACTTCAAACCAGCATCTAGCGGCTTGTTTGAGTCCGTAAATTGCCTTATTCAATTTACACACATTGTCACCATTGCTTGGTACACCTTGAGGAAGTTTCATATAAATTTCCTTTTTCAATGTGCCGTTTAAGAAAGCTGTTTTCACATCCATTTGATGAACTTTCAAGCTGTACTGTACTGGTAAATCGAAAGCTTGAAATTCTAGCTACCGGGGCAAAAGTCTCTTCATAATCGATTTGATACTTTTGGGTAAATCCTCGTGCAACTAGTCTTGCTTTATATCTAATTGGATCTCCTAGTTCGTTACATTTAATAGAAAATACCCACTTGCTATCAATAATGTTTTTATTCTCAGGCCTTTGTGTAACTGTCCAGGTATTATTTAACTTATGGGCATTCAATTCTGTATTTATGGCTTCCTCCCAAGAGGATTTGTCCTCCCTATACTGAATTTCATCAAATGTATTTGGGACATTGTTAAAAACAGTGTGCGCATTTAAAACAAATTTATTTAAATTATTATATGATACATGGGGCTTAGTTTTCAATCTCTCACTTCTTCTACTCATTATTTCAGAGTTATCGGTTGCAATTGGATTCTCAGCAGTTCCAAAGTTTTCTACAAGCTCAGCTGTTTCACTTTCCCTACTCTCATTCGGGTTGGTTGTTCCCTTACTTTCATTCAGGGAATCAGCTCGCTTTCTTTTCTTACTCTCATTCAGAAAATTTTCATTAGTTTCCTTACTATCGTTCAGGAATTGTGTGTTGTCGCATTTGGAGAACTCTGTCTCTTTAATTTCCTTACTTTCATTCGGGAAATTTTCATTTACACTTTCCTTACAGTCTTTCAGGAATGCTGTTTCAAATTTAACAGCTCTAGAATTAACCATATTTGTTTCATCTACAACAATATCTCTTGCAACAATAAATTTGTTGTTAACAGCAGCCCACAATCTAAAACCATTTGGTTCATAGCCCACAAAAATGGTTTTGAATGATTTATCATCAAACTTGCCCTTTTTGTTTTTACTGTGCACATATACAGTTGCACCAAACACTCTCAAATGTTTTAGATTAGGCTTTTTATTGTGCCACATCTCATACGGAGTCACCGTACTATCGACAATTGCTCTGCTTGGAGTTCTGTTAATTAAGTAAGTTGCAGTTAATACTGCTTCACCCCAAAAACTTTTGTTTAGTTGTGCACCACTAACCATGGCACGAGCTTTTCTGTAATCGTTCGGATCATTCTTTCTGAAACGCCATTTAACTGTGGGGTATGCGGCACTGTTAAGTGATAGGAAATTCCCTTTTAAACGGTAATCTAGCCTGTTTTCCATTTAGACATGGTTCACAAATTTCTCCTGATAGTTCTAAACTCTTTATAAGGTTAGTGTCACTAAACATATTCTTTCGCTTTATTTATAATAATTTGCCATTACTTATATGACCAAACCGCTCATGCCATAACCGAAAATTACTTTTAAGTTTCGCATCTATGATATATGCTTGAAACGTAACAATAGGTATATTATTTAACATACCTGTATTTTCAACGATCGTCAATCCATTTTTAGAGATGGATACACCATCCTTGTCAAATTGTATTGTCATGCCTGCCTCCTGCAGACGCTTCACCGAAATTAAGTTTCCTGTAGCCTGCTTTGAAAATAGCACGTCCTCCAGCGTGATGTCGTATTTATTGCGCAATCGCACAATGCCACGCTTTGTTGCATAGATGTATTCGCCTTGCTTGGCAACTGCAATCTTCAGTGCCGGCACCAACTCCACAGCGTCAGTATAAAGTAGCTCATCATTTATTAAATGGTCACTTGCTCCCGAATCAAGGATAAAA
>NW_026038560.1:0-4000 GCF_023373825.1 Bactrocera dorsalis
GAACCGAACACTGATTTTGGTAATAAAATTCAATGATTTGCAAGCGTTGCTCGTTAGTAAGTCTATTCATGATGAAATGTCAAAGCATACTGAGCATCTTTCTCTTTGACACCATGTCTGAAATCCCACGTGATCTGTCAAATACTAATGCATGAAAATCCTAACCTCAAAAAAATCACCCGTTACATCTTTTAGTAAACTAATCGAACATTTTTTCTAAAATATTTTTTTATTAATAACACTGTGATAGTCAAAAAAAAGACAAGACCAAATTCGACGGTTTCGGGTCCTACAAATCGAACTGCATCATTACTTTTTTGAGTTACAATCATGGTTTCATACAAAAATTTTTGTTGAAGTTTTTCATCAAAGTGGCCCATTGTAAGAGAAAGGCACATTTTTCTTCGGTCTCTAACTTTTTTAATGTTGACTTTTTTGGTAAACTTTCTTTGGCAAAGCTTCTCAGAATAAGTCCGTCTTTAAGTTCTTAGATGACTGTAAACCCCAAAATCAATGTTTTTTGTGTCCTTATAGCCAATATGTCGAAAAAACTGAAATTTAATCCATTTTTTTTAATGTTTTTCCCCTCACGTTTCGTCAATATTTTAATTTACCCTTTGATACTTATACATTAAGTGACATCTTGTAATAGTAAGAAACTTAAGCAAAGACAACGTTCTGAGCAAACTAACCATTAGAAAAAAAACTTAACAAAATTTGTATTTTTTAAAAAAGCTACACTAACTATGTTTGTATGCTGTTTTATTTTTTTTTTTGTGTCTTATAAGTGTTATCAATAAGTATCATAAATTTGTACACAATATTTAAATTAAATTTAATAAGACTCATCTACCAATGTCCAATACAAATCAGCAAGCAACGTCTCAAGCTTTTAACCACTGCTGCACTGATAAGAAATAACAACAAGTAACGTTTGAAAGAAACGTTAAATGCTTGCCTAAGAGTCAAAATTTAAGCATAGATTGCAGTAGTTAATTTGACTTTGACTTCGCGGAAAAAACATTGTTTTAGTGCCTTGTAAATTAAGAAAATAAATTAAAATGAATAAGTGTCCAATTGGCCTATCGTTGTTCTGCTACGTATGTGGAAAATTTACAAGCCTTCGGAGTAGACGCAAAATATCTTCGGGAACTGCCGGCATCTACGAGGAATATTTCGATTTGCGCGTTATAAGAGACGGGATTGCGTGCCAAATACCATTTGCACGCAATGCAACAACAACCTGCATAACTGGTCAAAAAGACTGTGCCTAAAAATGGGGTTCGGCATCCCAATGATTTGCACTGCTACGCGTTCAAGAACAAATTTGCAAGACTCAACAAAAAAAACACAGTTTACAAAAGTGTTCAATCTGCACAGCTACCAGTATCTCACTCAGAAAATGGTCCGATACCAATATGTCCAAGTCCAACTGACAGATATATTTCGCCAACATTTTCCACCGAGCCTACAGATCTACTCACAATGTATAACCGAACCGAAGTTAAAAGCCCATGTCGTCACTTGGAGATTTCCCAAGCCCGTTTGAAAACGATGGTACGACAGCTGAAATTATCGCAAAGACAAGCGATTTGCCTAGCACATCATCTTCGTTCGGTAAATATATTGTCTAAAGATGTGAAGGTGTATGGATACCGTAAAAGACAGAAGGAGCTTTTAGATTTCTTTGAGGTTAATGGCGACAAAACTTTTTCGTATTGTAAAAATATTCCTGGTCTTATGCAATACAAGAACTGTGAGTACAAACCAGAGCAATGGCGCTTGTTTATTGACTCGTCGAAAAATATTTTAAATACAGTATTGATGTATGTACCCCCCCCCCCCCCCACCCCCCCCCCCCCCCACCCCCCCCCCCCAGCTGTTGTTGTTTTTGTAGAACAATGTTTCAATTTTTGGTTGGTGACATATTCACATGTGTGCGCATATGTATGTTTGTATGCTTGTGCATTATTGAAGTTATAGGTTGGTTAGTGAACAGCGCAGAATCGTGGGTCGTGTCAGCTGGGACGACCTATCTTATGGGCGCGCAATGTAACTGAAGAGTGAAAAACGCTACTCCCGTTGACGTTGACGTGACGTTGACGTGAGAATCTGCGACATTTGGATTTTTGCCGTCGCAAACGTCTCAGCTGATTGCTCTCTCACAACGCAAGGTTGCCAATATCGATATACTGCAGTAATTATCAACTTTTATAATTCAATCTGTTCAATATGTTTGAAATTTTCTTAAAATAACTCAAATCAGAGTCGAATGCTATTATTTATAAATATATAAACTATTTTTAATAGTTTGATTTTAGTTTTGATATTTTATATTGTAAAAAATTGTAATTGAAAAACAAAGATGCGCTCAAAACTATATATGCGTATTGGGCAATGGCAACATTGTTCAAATGTAAACAAGCGCCATTAAAACAAACGTCAAATGAAACATTTATTGGATTGATTGGATAAGTAAAATACGTGTGCAAATCAATAAAAATGGAAGACGAAAGATTAATAGCTCTAGTTGAGGCTAGAAGCGAATTGTTTAACAAGCGCAGTCCATTTTATAAGCTACAGTCAAGGAAGGATGCTTTGTGGGCTGAAATAGGAAGGGAATTAAACGCAAGTGGTAAGTTGCTATGTTATTTACAACTGTTTATGTTTTTAATAATAATTAATTATTTTTATAAAGGAGAAATGTGTCGCCGAAGATGGCTGACACTTCGCGACCGGTATGGGCGGGAAGTGCGGAAGGCTAACGCCCCCAGCGGCAGCGGGATGTAGGTCCAAAGACAGTGGCATTTGCTGGACGCGATGAAGTTTATTCAGCCACACATTGTACCACGGCCGTAAGTTTTAGTATATTAATTGAATATACATACTTATATTTGAAAAAGTATTAATAAAAACTTAAATTTACAGGATTAGATTCTCACAAAATATTTGTGAAATTGAACAGAGACAGTTGCCGATTGCAACTGAAGACAGTGGACTGCAGCCACATGTCCATGTGTAGGAGGTGGAAGTGCCATCACCGCTATGGCCCAAACCACTAATAGTATCCCTGCCGTCGCCATCTCCACCTGTCGCCGTGGTGCCATCTCCACCTGTCGCCGTGCCGCCATCTCCACCTGTCGCCGTGCCGCCATCACCGACTGCTTCCTCATCCACCTCGCTTCCCTCACCATCCTGCTCTACGCAGGTGGCTACCCAAAAGGGCAGAAAGCGAGGTCAATCTGGGCCAACTAACAGCGAGGTTGACAAGAAGATGATAGAAGCCATTGACATTTTTAAAAGGAGATGGTCAACGCAAGCCATCATGCCGGTCCAACAACAACAACAATCAGCAAGTCCGGCTGTGCAATCGTTCAGCACTTTAGTCGTGTCCATTTTAAACAAAATGGATGAGGCAAAGCAAGTTAGGGCTATTGAAAAAATGTTGGAGGCTGCGTTTGCAGTGCAGAAGGGAGAATGATTTAATTAAGTTAATTTAATAGTATACATATGTATATAAATGAATTTTTTATTTTTAAATTATTATTTTACTTTTTCTACATAAATATATTTTGTTCATTAATTCTTATGGAAATAATAATTCTTATGTAAATAAAAAATGAAATGATCTCATGAACGAAAACAAAAATGGTATTTATTTTTAATAAGGTCCTCCAGGAGCATATGGTCCTCCTATAATAGAGTCTAAATTGTTCTGGAATGGTACAGATCCTTCATTTATAAAATAGTTAGCAAGTCTCTCCCGTAGGTTAAACGCAGTTGAAGGACCTCTACGCACCGAAGTTCGCATTGGTCGTAAAGAGTTGTTTTCAGTTTCCCGGCGCCACTCACCGGCATGAACAATGTTATGTCCTTCCACTCGATCTACATAGTTCTCCGGACAATACCAGCGATTGTGATCATTCAACATTATAAAATTGTGTAAGGCTATGCAAGCCAATACAATTTTTTCACAATTTTCTGGATTACATTCAATCGT
>NW_026038561.1:0-3990 GCF_023373825.1 Bactrocera dorsalis
GAAAATGCTTATTTCACTGATTCGGTCTAATTAATTCCATTTGACACATGCTCAACCACTGAAAACCGATGGTCAGGTGCTAAACGAATTAGAATCAAATTTTAAAATTTTCAAATTGTTTCAGTTCATTACTTTGTCCGATATCCTGCAGTTTTACAGCCAAATAAAGAAAACTAATTAATTGTGGAAGCAATTGATTAACCAAAATATTTTAATCATCATGGCTATAACACCATAATGTACTGTAGAAAGGTCCTTCTAAAGCTGGGTGAGGGGTAGGAGGTCGAGGTAAATTTACGAGGCTTGTTCGTATCTATTTATCCCATCGTCAGAACCGATGACTTCTCATTTGCGAGAATTACAAAGATGTATTATATATTTTCAAGTCACTAAAAGTTAAAAGTATTTATAACGGGTGATTTTTTTGAGGTTAGGATTTTCATGCATTAGTATTTGACAGACCACGTGGGATTTCAGACATGGTGTCAAAGAGAAAGATGCTCAGTATGCTTTGACATTTCATCATGAATAGACTTACTAACGAGCAACGCTTGCAAATCATTGAATTTTATTACCAAAATCAGTGTTCGGTTCGAAATGTGTTTCGCGCGCGTGTTTTGTTCAGCGATGAGGCTCATTTCTGGTTGAATGGCTACGTAAATAAGCAAAATTGCCGGATTTGGGGTGAAGAGCAACCAGAAGCCGTTCAAGAACTGCCCATGCATCCCGAAAAATGCACTGTTTGGTGTGGTTTGTACGCTGGTGGAATCATTGGACCGTATTTTTTCAAAGATGCTGTTGGACGCAACGTTACGGTGAATGGCGATCGCTATCGTTCGATGCTAACAAACTTTTTGTTGCCAAAAATGGAAGAACTGAACTTGGTTGACATGTGGTTTCAACAAGATGGCGCTACATGCCACACAGCTCGCGATTCTATGGCCATTTTGAGGGAAAACTTCGGACAACAATTCATCTCAAGAAATGGACCCGTAAGTTGGCCACCAAGATCATGCGATTTAACGCCTTTAGGACTATTTTTTGTGGGGCTACGTCAAGTCTAAAGTCTACAGAAATAAGCCAGCAACTATTCCAGCTTTGGAAGACAACATTTCCGAAGAAATTCGGGCTATTCCGGCCGAAATGCTCGAAAAAGTTGCCCAAAATTGGACTTTCCGAATGGACCACCTAAGACGCAGCCGCGGTCAACATTTAAATGAAATTATCTTCAAAAAGTAAATGTCATGAACCAATCTAACGTTTCAAATAAAGAACCGATGAGATTTTGCAAATTTTATGCGTTTTTTTTTTTTTAAAAAAAGTTATCAAGCTCTTAAAAAATCACCCTTTATTGGGATATTACAAACATTAAAGAAAAACGTGAATAAATTTCGTATGAAAAGGCAAATAAAATAACGAATCGATAACGTGAAGGACTACCGAAAAGGTGTCAAATGAGATTTTCTCTATCATTTGAGCCAGTTCAAACAAAAGGCTTTCAAAAGTATTAAGCTTCAAAAGAGTTGCACATGCCAAGTATCTAATTTTGCGAAAGCATTTTGTTTCTAAATTTTTTGTTATTGCTCTTTTATGTCAAGCAAAGTAAAGTTTCTATTTTATGCTTCCTACGAGAATAAAATTTCAAAATAATTTCTTGGGATGCTTGACATCGGCGGGCGGGTCATTCAAAAAGTATAAAAACTGCTGAAACTTTGTAAAACACATTCATTTGTATACAAATTATGATAGAAATTAGGAAAGGGTTGTATGTTAAGTTCTTGAATCACATAACATGATTGTTCTCAGTTGCACGAGAACTTTGCGTGCATTTGTGTGCAACTAAATGGCAGTGCATTTAGAAAGAAGATTGAGTCTACAAACAACAGCCGTCGTATTTATTTATTTAAACTTGCGGACAAGTACTTTTTACGTATATCTGAATATAAATTAGGGTGAAATAAAAGATAAAATTTCTGTTTTATTTTTACTCCTTTACTTTCTTAGTTGATTGTGTAGTTAAAATAATAAAATATTCCCATAGAGAATTTAACGATCAACAAAGGAGGTGAGAGATATTTTTTGCTACTTTTCACTCACTCTTTCTGTCTTACGATTCAATGCTTTTCGGGGAAATTACAGAATAAATGGTCACAATCTATGTTATACTAAAAGGCTCTTCGAGTGTACTTTTCCTTCACAGTTGTACAAAATACTCTAGTATACTTGTATAAAACGAAGCTCAAGAATTAGTTCAGTGGCTTATAAAGAGCTTGAAAATAACAGAGAAGGGCAAAAAGTCGCTGCGTTGGGCTCCGGCCAAGCCAAAATAAGTCTATAGCGTCACCTAAAACGCAAAATAACGTATCATCGAAAAATTCAAGATTGAGATTTTTACTTATTACGATTCATCACATCATATTACATATGTGTCAAAATTTTAAGCTTCTGCGATCAGAAATATCCAATATATTAAAGATTAAAAAAAAACGTATCATCACTCATATACATATGTATGTAAATATAACGAATATTTGCTTTTTTTATAGCGAAGTTCGCCTTGATTTATTGTTTATGTTTAGCTTTAGTGATTATGTTCATTTCTTTGGTTAGGTTAGGTTACATGACTGATCAAAGATCGAACGTGGACTACTACATATATGTGGGCTTTTCTGAGACCATAGAAAAGAAGAAATCCTGTTTAATTAGCAAACCGTTTAGTAACCAATACAAATTTCCGCAGGCGTTTAATTTCCATTCCCACCAGTTCGGTGGGATGTCTGAAGGTATGCGCCCACAACTGATTAAGTCTTGAACTCTCTAACACGAGACAGACACGAAGGAAGTGTTGAGTTGTTTCCACCTAATCTTCTTCCTACCAACTTCTGACGGCGTCCGGTAAGATTCCCAATCTTACAGCACGTATGCCAATTAGCCAGTGGCCTATTAAAAGCCTCACATCAAATGAGAGGCTAGCCTTACTGAGGGCAAAGAGATCGCTAAATCTTCTGCGATCTAACTTGGGTCAAAAGGCTTTTGCGACTGCGCATGTATTGATGCTGGCCCAGCGTTGGCCAAGCTTCCGCGAGGCCCAGGAATTCAGAAATAGAAGAGGATACGGGAGCACAGATACGCTCCCATTCTACCGACAGGAGGTTTCTAGGGTGTCGCAATTGTTAAAGAGGTTAAAAGACGAGAATCGCCGCTCTGCTATCTGGTTAGATGGTCAGTCCTCCGGAGTAGCTAAATCTACTGTTACCTTTAATGGCTCCAATCTCGGTCTGGAAGACACAGACAGACAGCTAGGAAGTCTGAAGCTGGATTTCGTTGGTAGATTAGAGAGCTCTGACAAGTAGTCCCCTCCACCATTCTTCACGTACTGTTGTCCCTCTTCTCCAACGTCGTTTTCCCACCCACAAACCCCCTCTGGCTATATGGGTAGAGAAAACTAGAGCCACTAGAGTTCGGTTTTTACCGACTCCATGATGCAAAGTGATCCAGTAATGAAGTCAAAGTGAGTGAGGTTTTCCGAGTTATTCAGACCCGTGCTGTTTTAGGACATCTTGCACACGGCAAAGTTATAACAATAACCTAAGAAGAAATGGTAACATTTGCAGATACTAAATCTTTGATTCCATGCAAACTGTTATAACTTTTATAATATTATCTATTTTGAATAATTAATTGGTTTAGTAAAGAATAAACATTATCCTAATTTTTTTGGCTTGAAATAATTTAACTGTTTCTAGTACTTATGCATACATTAATAAAGTTAAAAATAACATGAAAATATAAAAAAACAAATTTATTTAAAATTAAAAAAAGTATATTCAATTTATTTTTATTCAAATTTTGATGATCATACGTTCATTTTGCTTCAGAAATAAAAATTTAAAATAACCCTAAGACCTAAAACAATCACTGCTAAAAAAAACATGTGCTTTATTTTTCGTTACATTTTATCTAAGATATAATTATAGTTTAGTTTTAATT
>NW_026038562.1:0-3755 GCF_023373825.1 Bactrocera dorsalis
GTTGTATCGTGAATTTGACCTGGAGGACAGACGATCAATAAGGAGTTCTGTTTGGCCGTATTGAGGCAATGATAATGCACCATCGCATTGGGCCACGATTATGACCGAATTCAAAATCAAAAACGCAATTAATACCATCAATCAACCAGCGTATTCACCACATTTTGCTACGTGTGATTTTTTCTTGTTCCACAAACTAAAATTGCCGCTCAGGCGATCCAAGAGATAAAACAAAATTTACTGAAGGTGCTAAAGACCATAACATGCTTTGAAAAATCGTTAGCATAAGTGTATTACATCTGTTGGGAATTACTTCGAAGGCGACAAAATAAATATTGATGAATAATTAAATATTTTGCGAGACTCTCCTGATTTCTGTTGGGTATTCGATAGGTGTTCTTCAACTCTGACACAAACTGTATTCCAATAAATTCAACTGCAGCTTTAACACCAGGAATATTGTCTTTTAGGCAATGCTGGTGGTTTTTGCCTTGTGTGATGGAACAGAAGCCATCTTAAACATACTGTTCGTACACTTTTACCCCAGTTTTAAATCCTTTTTTACAGAAGTATGTTTGCCATTGATATATATACATATGCTTTGGGGAAATGGATCTGAGACAACGCTGAGGGGTATTGAAGTTAATTTCCCTAATAAATAGAGACAGTCAATACCTCCGTTAATTACATTGAAAAACAAATGAAAGGGAGAGAATGGACCTTCGATTTTCCAATAATTTAAGATGTAAAAGCAATAAACGCGATATATACGATGGTATTGGTTCAACAAATTTTAATGAGCGGAGAGCATATTTAAGAAAGATCTTTTGAACACGCTCGATCCTGTTAATTGACGATATGCAATATTGTCTCCAAATAAACACTGCATACTCCAGAATGGACCGAACAAAAGATGTGTACAGTAATTTTAACGTGTAGGGGTCGGAAAAATTTGTAGAATTTAGACGGACAAAGCCGAGCATAAAAATGATTTAGAAGTGATATAATTGATGTGATTATTGAAAGAAAATTTATTGTGAAAGATTACCCCAAGATCTTTGATTTAAGTAGCGCATATTAGGATGCAATTTGTAATATTGTAACTAGAAGATAAGATGTTGCGTCCCCTACCATAAGAGATCTGTGAGCATTTATCTAGGTTCAGAAAAAGCTTTAATTTCAGGCACCAATTATGAACATCTTGTGTGTTTTTGATTATTGTAAATATTTTTAAGTCATTTGCATATAACAGAAAAGTTAGCGAAAGAGAAGCATCAGGAAAATGTCATTGATAAACAGCACAAAGAGAAGACGCTTCCTTGTGGGACTCCCGAAGACACAATGAATGAATCAGATGACACTCCATCGACACTGACAACGCATCGTCTGTTTTTCAGATACGATTTAATCCACTTCAAGAAGACCGAGTGAAACCCTAGAGATGATAATTTTTTAATTAGAATATTGTGTGATACTTTATCAAAGGCTTTAGAGAAATCTGTGTAGACACAATCTACCTGAAATCCAGGGCAGAATTCATATATACAATAATCGCTAAAAACTGCTAAGTTTGACACAGTGGAGCGCCCAGAGACAAAACTATGCTGATTGACATTAATTATTGTATGTATGTATGCATTCTAAACCTTGTTACAGAATTTAAGGCGAGGCCTCAAATTAGAGTGTGTACCATAACTTCTTTTTAAAATCAGTAATAAAGGGTGATTTTTTAAGAGCTTGATAACTTTTTTAAAAAAAAAAAACGCATATAAAATTTGCAAAATCTCATCGGTTCTTTATTTGAAAACGTTAGATTGGTTCATGACATTTACTTTTGAAGATAATTTTCATTTAAATGTTTGACCGCGGCTGCGTCTTAGGTGGTCCATTCGGAAAGTCCAATTTTGGGCAACTTTTTCGAGCATTTCGGCCGGAATAGCCCGAAATTTCTTCGGAAATGTTGTCTTCCAAAGCTGGAATAGTTGCTGGCTTATTTCTGTAGACTTTAGACTTGACGTAGCCCCACAAAAAATAGTCTAAAGGCGTTAAATCGCATGATCTTGGTGGCCAACTTACGGGTCCATTTCTTGAGATGAATTGTTGTCCGAAGTTTTCCCTCAAAATGGCCATAGAATCGCGAGCTGTGTGGGGCATGTAGCGCCATCTTGTTGAAACCACATGTCAACCAAGTTCAGTTCTTCCATTTTTGGCAAACAAAAAGTTTGTTAGCATCGAACGATAGCGATCGCCATTCACCGTAACGTTGCGTCCAACAGCATCTTTGAAAAAATACGGTCCAATGATTCCACCAGCGTACAAACCACACCAAACAGTGCATTTTTCGGGATGCATGGGCAGTTCTTGAACGGCTTCTGGTTGCTCTTCACCCCAAATGCGGCAATTTTGCTTATTTACGTAGCCATTCAACCAGGAAAATGAGCCTCATCGCTGAACAAAATTTTGTCGATAAACACATTTCGAACCGAACACTGATTTTGGTAATAAAATTCAATGATTTGCAAGCGTTGCTCGTTAGTAAGTATATTCATGATGAAATGTCAAAGCATACTGAGCATCTTTCTCTTTGACACCATGTCTGAAATCCCACGTGATCTGTCAAATACTAATGCATGAAAATCCTAACCTCAAAAAAATCACCCGTTATACATACAAGGTGCTTTCCAAAGTAAACTGGACTTTTTGAATCCAGCGCATCCTGGTGACGCCATTTATATGTCGATGGTGCGTTAGAATCTGCTATCTTTATCGATTGTTCAGTGAGAATTTCATGACATTTCATTGATTGAAAGTGAAGTTATTGTATTTTAAGTGTCAGTATGTTTGTGTCATCGGTGCGAAAATGAGCTTCGAACAAAGAGCCAACATTCAATTTTGTTTTAAAACTGTTGGTAAAACTTTTACCGAAACGTTTCAATTGATTGAAACAAGTTTATGGTGATGATTGCTTATCCCCTAGTAGAGTGCACGAGTGGTTTCAGCGTTTTCAAAGTAGTTGTGAGGACATAAATGACGACCAACATGTGGGCCAATCAAAATCCGTGATCACCGGAAATTCCATCCAAACTGCACGTGAAATTCATCAAAAACCACCCGAAATCATCATTGAAATTCATGGAAATGGAATTTAACATCCCCAAAACATCGATTTATCGCATTTTGACCGAACATTTTGACTTACGAAAGGTGTGTGCACGGTTGGTCCGCACAAATTGACTGACGACCAAAATTTGCTCAGAATCCGGCCTCATCGATCGACACTGTGACCGATTATTTGATCAAAATTAACATTGTAAACATTAACCACTCCTCGTATTCACCTGATATTGCACCGTGCGACTTCTTCCTTTCGGGAAAAATGTATTTGCCCATGAAAGAAAAGCATTATGCAGACGTAGAGGCCATTCAAAAGGCTTGCACCGGCGTACTGGCGGCCAACGAGCTAAAACACTCGTTCGACATGCTTTTGTACTGTAGCTGTATTGAAGCTGAAGGAGACTATTTTGAATAAAATAAATTGATTTTGCCGAAAAAACTATTTGTCCTGTTTAGAGATATGAGATGTGAATAACGATACATATTTTTTCTAAGAAAACATTTTTTCTATAGACATACATATGTATATGTATGTCCATATGTGCAAGTATACCTATTCGCTACATTTCTTTATTAAAACAAAAAATTATAATCAAATTTTGCTGAAAGAAAATTAATTTCCTTAAATTCCTTCAATAAGA
>NW_026038563.1:0-3731 GCF_023373825.1 Bactrocera dorsalis
CAGACATCCGGATTTCAACTCTACTCGTCATCCTGATCACTTTGGTATATATAACCCTATATCTGACTCTTTTAGTTGTAGGACTTACAAACAACCGTTATGTGAACAAAACTATAATACTCTCTTTAGCAACTTTGTTGCGAGAGTATAATAAAACAAAATAAACAAATATTAAAAAAAGTGCATTCAGTGCAAACGTTAGGCAATAAACGCCGAAAGTGCAAATCAAAACATAAAAAACCACAAACTGTTATAAACAAAAAACATAACAAAATAACAAATAATAAGTGTGAAATAAAACAAAAAAAATATAAAGGCATGAGCGCAGCGCAGCCCAACAACAAGGCGTAGGCATTCTCTGAATGCCTACTTCAGCTTTGTCGAGCCTGCGAGTTTTAGCTCCTACAAAAAACAAGTCAACGGTGAGAAGGATGAGTCATCGCAGCGAACCAACTGAACAGCACCATAAGCAGAGCTTACAAAAAAACTAAAGCAGGGGAGAACGGCAGACAACAACGGCCAGCAGCAAACATGATCACACCAACTAAACAGGTACAGCAAGTACGCAGGCAGCGAAGAACAACATAAAGCAAGGTGAGAATGTACCAATAAAAAAAGGCCAGTCTGTACAAACTGGCATTGACCGCTACAATAACATAAAAAGGAAATTAAGTCTTTCAAAGTCAGCGGTCAATCCCAAGAAATTCAAAGGCGGTACACCAATTAAGAATAAACCGGAAGTTTTAAATGGCAATAGGTTTGGCCTTACTAAGCAATGGAACAGACTACGATGCCAAGGGTACCACCACAGTCGTTAATTGCCAAACCACCTCCAATATATTGCGCGAAACGTAGCAGTAATGCTATCGTTGCTGAAATAAGTAAAAATGTAGGTACTAACAATTTTCATATAGGCCTTTGAAAAAAGGCAATATAGATGAAACAAAAATTCAGTCCTACACTGAAAAAAGTTTTATGGACATAGTTTAAATTTTTGTCAAATAAAAACAAAAATTATTATTCGTATTAACTGAAGAGCTCTAAGGGCCTAGTTGTTGTAATCAAGGGTATAGAGTCCCCCGTAGACTCTAGTGAAGTCAAAGAAGCATTGGAAGAATGTGGTTTTGGAATTAAAACAGTTGTAAATATATTTAATTAGAAACAAAATACCACAGCCAATGTTTAAAATTGATATTGTTGCCGAATTCGAATCAACTTAAAAAAAATGAGACCCATCCCATTTATAATTTGAAATATTTGCTGCATCGTAGAGTAACTGTGGAAGAACCAGATAAAAGAAAGGTCCAGTACAATGTACTAACTGCCAAGAATATGGGCATACTAAATCATACTGCACTCTTACGCAGTGTTTGTGTGGTATGTGGTGATTTACATCCCACATCTAAATGCACCCTTAAGAAAGAAGAGTTAAATAAAAAATGCAGCAATTGCGGAGGGAATCACCCCGCTAACTACAGAGGTTGCCCTGTATATAAAGATCTGAAATCTAAGTTGTCACAGGGAATTCAAGCACGTCGTAACCGAATGTTACAAACGGCCCGTAATGAAATTATAGCAACCTCAGAAAAAAGTACAAATCCTATTACTTCTAACAATAATAGTATAATATGCAAGGAAGCTATGCAAATGTGGTAAAAGGCAACACTGTGGCAAAATGCAACCTGCCGCAAAATCTCCTCCCAATGGAGGTAACTGAAACTATGATTATTAAATCTTACACAGTGTATGACACAATTTAGCAGATTTGTGTCTACCATGGCAAACCGATAACATCTAACATAAATAATTTCAATATACCTGGATTTAGACTATATTCTACAAATCATCCGGATGGAAACGCGCATGGTGGCCACGGCAGTGTTGATTAGAAATCGTTTAAACCACTATGCTCTAGAATTTTATGCTACACCACAGTTACAAGCTACAACAATATCACTAAAAAATCGGGGTTGTGACTTAAACCTTACTGCTATATACTGTCCACCTCGTTTTAAAATTACAAAATCGAATTTAAAGACTTTTTTGGAACACTAGGTCAAAGATTTCTAGCAGGTGGAGATTACAACGCAAAACACACGTACTAGGGCTAACGTCTTATTAATCCGAAAGGACGACAGCTGTATCAAACTGTTATAAATAGGCACAATAACCTTGAAATAATATCTCATGTTTAGCCGACATATTGGCCTAGTGATCGGAAGAAAATACAAGATTTAATTGATTTTGCTGTAATCAAAAATCTAGATAAATCACACATAACAGCAGACACATGTACTGATCTATCTTCTGATCACTCTCCGGTACTAATCAAATTATGTGAACAACCCATATTCGTTAATCCAAAAGTGGGTCTAACTTCTTATGAAACATATTTGCTAAAATATAGAAAATACGTCAGTTGCCACATGAATATTGAGTACAAAATAAAGACAGGAAGATTTATTGACGAAAGTATAAGTGAAGTCAATCATATAATAACTAGCGCAGCTGTCTTAGCAACACCAAACAAAAGCTATAAGCCGCTTGGTTTCAGACAATCTCTAATAGAGAAATAGAAATGCTTGTAAATGTAAAAAGGAGTGCAAGACGTGAATGGCAGATAAATCGTTCCCCTTCCACTCAGTTCAATTAAAATCTGCTGTACGTAAATTAAAAAACGCGCTTAAACGTGTGGAAGAATTGAACACCGAAATGTATATAAAGAAGCTGTGTCCGAATTCAAACAAGCAAAATTCCCTTTGGAAAGCCCAAAAGTCCATGAAGCCACCAACTGACTCCAACATGCCTATACGAGATTTGGGAGGAAATTGGCCTCGAAGTGACGAGGAAAAGGCTAATTGCTTTGCAAATCACCTAAAAAGGTATTTCAACTCAATTTGCCAAAGAACAACTTTAAGCTGTCAATCTTTACCCAACACAGGTAAAGAGTCGCTCGAGCCTCTTATGGACTTCACGCTTCTGAAATCATTGGTATCATCAAAGAACTTAATCCAAAAAAGTCGCCGGGACAGATAAAATTTCCCCAAAAATGCTAATTGAGTTACCAATTATTGCTGCAGAGGTGCTCTCTTTGCTCTTCAATGGCAATTCTTAGTTTCGGATACTATCCAATTTCATGGAAAAAGTCGCAGATTATCTTGATAGATAAAACCTGGGAAAGACTTAACACAGCCGTCTTCATACAGACCAATCAGTCTTCTACCCTGTCTTTCAAAAGTATTTGAAAAGTATTACTATCAAAGATGTCTCCTTTCCTCCACGAAAATAACACAATACCAATGCATCAATTCGGATTTCGTGCGAAACATGGCACAATAGAGCAAGTAAATAGAATTACTAACGAGACAAGGAAAGCATTTGAGCATATGGAGTACTGTTCAGCAATATTTCTAGATGTAGCTCAGGCGTTTGATAAGGTGTGGCACAAAGGTCTTTTATATACGATTAAAAAAATTCTACCTTTAGAATTGTATAGAACCTTGGAGTCTTATTTAAAAAAAAAGAAAATTTATGGTAAAAGTGGGAGTTTTCATATCTGGTGAACGTCAGATAAGGGCTGGTGTACCCAGGGCAGTGTTTTAGGCCCAACACTATACATCATATTATACAGCAGATCTTCCAACAGCTAACAATGTATTAACTTCTACTTTTGCGGACGACACAGCAATAGTGAGCCGTAACAAATGCCACATAATAGCATCAAGAATATT
>NW_026038564.1:0-3698 GCF_023373825.1 Bactrocera dorsalis
GTTATCTTACAGAAAGCATCCGATTTCGGTCTGGGCACGTCACTTTTCACACGTATACAGCGTTGCATAGAATCGGTCACACTCAAAACCGTCGCAAATGCCGACAAAGGCAATAATGTCAGCAGCTTAGAGAGCACGGATATTATTTTTAGCTTACAAACACAGTATCGCATGCATCCGGAAATCTGCAAATGGCCCAATTCGTATTTCTACAAAAATGAGTTGATCGACGATGCCAAAACGCATCAATTCAAAACCCCGTTAAAACCATTTTCAGTGCTTAATCTCACTTATACACAGAACGATAACTGTCATCGTGGTCAAATCGCTAACGAGCTGGAAGCACAGTTTGTGGCACGTCTGGTGAAGACGCTGGATGGTTACATACCCATGAAGTACAATACATATGGTGTCATAACGCCATATGCACAACAGCGAGTTGCCTTAGAAAAAGCTATGCGGTGAGCGTTTCTCAGTCTATTAATTGCACTATAATTGAAAAGATATACATTTTACGTATTTCAGTACGGCTGGTTATTCGAATGTGATGGTGAACACCATTGACTCATACCAGGGCATGGAGCGCGATGTTATTATTATATCGAATGCGCGTACCACTGGTATAGGGTTTTTGGCCAATTATCAGCGTTTGAATGTGGCGTTGACACGCCCAAAGAAGTGCCTTATATTGTGTGGAAACTTTAAAAACTTGGAGGTAAATAAAAATTAGTGTTAAGTATCTATAATCTCTTAATTCAGAAGTGGGATAAACAAATCGCGTTGTCTGTGTCACCAACATCTGCTTTTCGAATAGTGTATGCCCTTGAGTAGACCAGAATTTCTAGTTGCCTTTACAGCTCAATTCTGTATGGCGGATAGTGCGCGTATAGTAGCCAAAATTTGTATTATGCAAGGCGACTATCAACGCCCTATTAGACTAAACTTTCTACTATAGTATATAGTACTATATAGTGTGAGAAATATTGAGATTCTCTCTCATGTGATATCGTTAGTTTTGACCTAAAATTATAAAATTTCTTTAAAAATATTTTTTTAAACTAAATATTAACCTTGCACCAACAATTTTTACACAATATTCTAGGCGGTGCCGGCTTGGCGTAGCCTTCTATCCTCGGCGCGTGAACGTAAGCTCTATCATGAGCTTAGTCCCAACTGCATGGATGATATGCATAGAACTGTAATTCCTAAAATCAAAGCTTCTAAAGCAAACACCGCTACAACAGAAGCTACAGCAACAGCAACAACAACAACCAAAGAAGTAACAACAGTCGCTACAACAACAAAACAAAGTGAACAATAAGTACAATGTAGAGATAAAAGTTAATGAAATGGAAACTGAGCTGTAAAATGTAGTCACTATGCTTTACACTGTACGACACTCGGCTGGGTATTGGGCCAAACCAATTTTTTTGCTACAGATTGAGTCAGTAAAAAAGTAGTTTCTCCGTTTTTCGAAGGAAACGTCGAAATCGAAATATTTGACTTCGAAGTTCAAAATTGAGTACATCAATATAATTTGTGGTATTTCGATTTTCGAAATTGGGCATATTGAATACTTCATTATTATTTTTAGTATGTAAAGGTTAGAATATGGACATTATCCACGTTTTCTTCTTATTTCAAAAGTGTATGACACTTTGTGGCAGATTTTTATACGCAAATCTGCCTTTGATCATTGCTTAAATTCGAAGTCAAATATTTCGTGTTCTTTTTTCAAATTCGAAATTCATAGTCGAATATTTAGACTTAACCTTCTCTCAATTTCTAAATTCGAAGTCAAATTTTCAATATAGACCTTTTCTCGATTTCGAAGTTCGCAATTAAATATTTCGATATTGACTTTTGCTGAGTTTCGATATTCGAAGATAGATATTTCGAGTATGTTCTTTGTTAAATTTCGAAACTCGAAGGCGAATATTTCGACTTTACCATCACGCAATTTCGAAATTCGAAGCCGGATATTTAGACTTTATCTTCAATCATATTCGAAGTCGTATATTTAGACTTAACCTTTACTCAATTTCGAAATTCGTATTTAAATATTTCGATTTTGACCTTTGCTTAATTCCGAAATACGAAGTTAAGTATTTCCACTTTGACCTCAATATCGAAATTCGAGGGAAGTATTTCCATTTTGATATCAATATCGAAGTTTGAAGTAAAATATTTCGACTATGAGCTTGCTCAATTTCGAAGTTAAATATTTCCACTTTAATATCGAAATTCGAAGTTAAATATTTCCACTTTGACCTCAATATCGAAGTTTGAAGTAAAATATTTCGACTATGAGTTTGCTCAATTTCGAAGATAAATATTTCCACTTTAATATCGAAATTCGAAGTTAAATATTTCTACTTTGACCTCAATATCGAAATTCAAAGTGAAAGTTTTCCACTTTGATCTCAATATCGAAATTCGAAGTAAAATATTTCGAGTATGAAATTTGCTTAGTTTCGAAATTCGAACAAAAATATTTCCACCTCAATATTGAAATTCGAAGTAAATTTTTCGACTGCGAATTTTGTTAAAGTTCGAAGTGAAAAATTTCGATTTGGCTCAATCTCTCGAAAAAATCGTTTTGGCTCAGGCAAAATTCGGCATTGCTACATATACATATGTATGTATGTATAGTGTAATTCATTCTCAACTCGAAAGAATTTATACATTAAGCAAAGAAGGAAGGATGTACATATAATAAATTTTCCACATTGTTATAAAAGATCCACTGTTATATGTATAATATAAAATTGATATCGTAAAATAACTGATAATATAAATATGTATAACATTATTGTAGAAAAGCTGCGTAAGCAGAAAATTTTGACTGTAAGTATTCAACGCAGCTCGGTCCTTATCCGCGATAGTATTTTGTATGTACTATGTGCCAATTATACTATATTATTTTTCTTTGTTTTTCTAAAAAATTGCATAATATACTTGCCTCAGCCTCATAATGCAAATATTAAATCATAACTGAGAAAAATGATTACTTATAACGGGTTAACTTAATTACTTAACTTTGTATAACAAATGTGAGAGTGAGCTTATGACAATAGTTTAAGATTTAATATGAAAGCATCGAAATTTGTTGTACGTAAAAAATAAAGATTTTATATATATAATTAACTTTAGCTTGTGTAAAAAAAAAGTTGGGTTGAAAAATATAATATATATAATAATATGTAAGTAAATCGACATTTCTGCACTGTTGCACCTTAATCATACGTCTAAGTATATTATTTAGTTTGTATGGGTGTAAAGAAATGTGTAATATATATAATTTTAAGCGTCCTGCAAGAAATAAATAAGACTTTTTTACTTGTTTTTATTTGGTTTTTCATAAGATATACATTTATTTCACAATACTCAGGTATGCATTTGTTTTACACAAAGTTTCAATTAATTGTAAATGACTGCTGCTTCCATTAATCGAAATAGTTTTATATTTCAACGAACTCATTTCATATGTTCTCTCGTTAAAATAAATGTCAAATAATTAAGAGTCGGCTTTTTTTATTCATAATTAATTAAAAATTATATAAACAAGTGCTATATATTTTTATTGTATATTTTTTACTTTCTGAATATAAATATTAAGGTTTCGTTAATAAAATGTTGAAATATTTCTATTAAAAAAGGAATATTGATTTTCTTTTAAAAAAATGTGGCTTTTGTTG
>NW_026038565.1:0-3564 GCF_023373825.1 Bactrocera dorsalis
TTCGAATGTCAAGAACCGATTCTTAATCCACTTCGACTACTGCAAATCGATTTTTAAAAATCGATTATTTTACGAGAAAACTCGTTTTTCGAGTAGAATCGGAATCGAGTTTACCATCCCTACTAGCAGCTATCGGGGCACATATAAAACCTCCGCACAATAACCACCACAAAAAAAAATGATTTTTTTCCATGTAATTTATATGGAAAACTGAATATTTGAATGAGGCACCTCTTAACATTAATATTAAGAGCTCATCTTTTGAGTGCCTTTTTTTATACATTTTCGAAAGTTTTGAGCCTGTTTTTTAGTTGAAAAAAAAAGGTTGCCTCAGAATGACACACCCTAATGTATGTACATATATGTATGTATGTACATAAATTCATATTTTTTTATAATTTAAAATTTACGTATTCATATGCACATGTAGCAAGCACACACGTATGTAGGTAAGTACATACAACGCCTTCATGATTTGATATCATGACATGACTTATTAGTAATGATATGTGTGCGCTTTATGTTTTGCACATTATACGTTTATATATAAGCATATTTATATACATATGTATGTATGTTGTGATATGAATATCATTTTGCATGTAAAACTGATAGCATTCTAATAAAAAAATAAATATACACAGTAATATTTATAGTTTGTTTGGACTTGAACACCTTATGTTTCTTATTATTTCTTTAATATTTACACAATATACTTTTCTGCTAAATACTGTTGTATTATATTTGTTGCTAATAAAAATTGTATTTGTTACAACATATACCATATATACCTACATACATATGTACATATGTATGCATGTAAGTAAAATTGAAATTTAAATCATTATATCACTTAACAGTTATAAAATGTGCACGCACTAATCCATATGTAAATATATACATATACTAGCTGACCCGGCGAACTTCGCCCCGCCCAATTTTTATTTTTTTTTTTGGAAGTCATAGACTCGTATAACTTTACCACAAATAATATAAACTTCAAAAAACGTATTTTCATTTAATGTTTTTAATGTTTGTAGCGCCATCTACTGTAACATAGCGCACTCAATACCGCTGTTAGCGCCACCAACAGGTGGATAGCTCTTTGCTAATAATAAACAAATAATTTGCAATAAATAAATAATGCGACTATAAGGAGAATTATAAACTATCCTATCTTTCAAGTTGGACCAAACTGCACACAGTGTTGAAAATTTCATTAAAATCGGTTCAGTAGTTTAGGAGTCCATCGAAAACAAACATGTGACACGTGATTTTTTATATATTAAGATGTATATGTACATATTGCCGAGCAAATAATGTATACACAAATCTTCATACATACATATGTATGTACATGGGCATACACAAAAGACAACAATCGTCTCGAAAAGCATCAGCAGCGTCACAATTCAATATAGCAGCCAAATAGCCAATGCCTAAATTTATGGTACAACACGCAACAACAACATTTTCATTCATGAACGCAAGCGTACTTTCAACAGGCACACTTGCTTCATTCATAAAAGCAAACACCATGGCGTCTCCCCGATCATGGCTTTGCCGGCAAGCGTCTTTCGCGACGAAAGCAAAAGCTAAAAATCATAAATTGAACAATTTCTGGTATTTGTACTGCTGGAAAACTGACAACCCCGCAAACTCGCCAAACACAGAAAGGTGTGACAAAAAGTGGCAAAAAAGTTCTCCTAGATTTAAAATATTTGCCAAATCTAAAATATTTTTCCGTGGTTCGCAAAAATCTGCGTCGATATGTATGCACACTCATACATCTTCTTACATATTTACGCAAGTTTGTTGGCGAAGCTGTTGTAGTGGCAAGGGAAGCGGCGACGGTTGGCGTTCGCTCGTTTGTTTTTTCGGCACAGCTTGGACAATAACACAATGTTGTGATGCCTAGTCGTCGCGTCAGTCGTTCGACACATTGACTCTTCGACAAAACGTGAGCTTCGGCCAGAGAACGTTTAATATAGAGAAGGTTCACGGCGCGAATAACGTAAAAATATTTTTGGCTAACTCGGCAGAGATGGAAGAGTCTCACCACAGACAAATTATGAGCGAGTTTCACCACATTTAACAGCGATTGAGGGGTTTTTAGAGTCTATAAGAATAACATGTAAATGTAAATGTGATACATATGCAAATACATACATATGTATGAATGTATGCTTTTGCGTTTTGCCGTCGGCAATTCAATATTGACATGTAAATATAATTATGATATGAGTATAATTTTATATGAATGCATAGTACTATTTACAGTCAATTTGGACTTGAATATTTAATAATTTTATTTGATTTTTACATAATATATTATACTAATAAATATTTTTGTATTATTTCTTAGTAATAGAAATTGAATTTATCACAACAATATATGTGTGTATAAATACATCGTCTATCATATTAATCTCATTATCTGCTCATATGATTGCATGTATACGCATGTGCGCGTTCAGAAATTCATATCATGATTTTATCACTTATCAATATATTACATGTGCGCGCATTGATCTGCATGTTCATATATTCTTATATACTTATATGTACATATATTTGTATACACTTCCGAACAAATAATGCACAAGCATACAAACATACATATGCGTACACATGTGAATATGTCACCACAAAAAATTGAAGCATTGTTCTACAAAAACAATTGTCTAAATAGCAGAAGCATCAAAAGTCAATATGGCAGCCGAATTGGCGAAGCCCAATTGTAGTAAATTTTACAACAAAAACGATTTCATTCATAAACGCAGGCGCATATGCCACAAGCGACCTCGCTTCATTCATATAAACAGACGCCGTAACATCTCCCCGAGCATGCCTTTGCCTACAAGCGTCTTTTCGCGACGATGGCAAAAGCTAAAAATTGTCAATTCTAAAATAAGTATTTTTCCGTGGCTCGCAAAAATCTGCGTCGATATGTATGCAAGCTCATACATATGCATACATATTTACGTTAGTTTGTTGTCGAAGCAGTTACAGCGGCAAGGGAAGCGGTAACAATCGGCGATCCACTGTATATTTCTTTCATGCATAACCAAACCATAATTAGGACAACGCAATGTAAGTGTCAATGGTGGTGCTGATGGTAAACGCTTGAAAAGCCACGGTGAGTACGCGGGTTCGAATCTCACAGAATTTATTTTTAATTTTTGCCTTTTATTTTATGGCAAAAGTTAAAAATCATAAATTGAACATCTTCTGGTGTTTGTTCAAAGAAAGAAGTGAGAAAAGTGGCAACATAGGAGTTGTCGATTTATAATATTTGTCTAAAATATTTTTCCGTGACAAAAATCTGCGTCGATATGTATTCATGCTCATACGTATACATACATACATATTTACGCACGTTGGATGGCGAAGCTGCTACAGGGGCAAGGGAAGCGGTGACAATCGGCGGCCATTCGTTTATTTTTTCGGCACAACTTGGACTTTTTACCAATGTTGTGACAAAGAAGATGCGAAAAGATGCGCGCGGCACTTGTTATTATGAATGTATGTATGTACATATGTATGTGGCTCGCATTTGCCTTC
>NW_026038566.1:0-3418 GCF_023373825.1 Bactrocera dorsalis
ACGACAAATTTTTTGTAGGCAATATCAACTTTCTTGTATCTTTTCGAATTGGCCATATGCATTTTGGGTGTTGAACATGTTGCTGAGACAAGAGTTTCTTCATAATAATGTACCTTTATTTGATTATGTTGATTCTTTAAATTGATTTGAAAATATTGATAAAATATTTTATGTTTTATGTTTTATTATTAAAAATGGTAGATATAGTGACGTATCGACGTGACGTAGGACTTGTAATATTTTTTTGACATATAATACTCTGCTTTAGGGTATAACTATCTAAGACCAATAATAAGGTTCACTTACTAGAGTTTGATTTTCTATAGAGCTTTGAAATCCATCATTCAAACATTTTGATAAGCAGCATTTATATAATAACTATATGTTAGTCAATACTAATATACCATACATACCGACACGTATGTAGCGACACGTAGTGGAAATACCCAAAGTGCATGCTCGATTATAGGTGTTAATTAAAAATTTTCTGTTGTGTGAAATGCGTCAAAATTAATATTGTCTGAGTGACAGCCCTAAGGAAGTATTATATACCCTATACAATGAGATGCATGTCCAAATTTACCCCACATTGTTTTTGTATTTCTGTTGTTCACGTAAATTTTCATTACTTTCATGGGTATGCGTACATGTACGAGTATGTGTATGACTCACTGCATATAATTTATGTAAGACACTCTTCTATTCTCTTGTAATGTTATTAAGTTACCTAGTTCATTGTAAACACATATACACACATAAAATGAGTTATGGCTTGTGGGTATGTTTACTTCTCTAAGCAAGTAACCTCAGCAGCTTTTCTTATGAAATGTTGGTCTTAACTAACTCATCTCCTCATGATCCAAGATAATGAGTTGAAAATGAACTACCGAATTAGTTTGCTTAGACAAGATACGTGCGTATGTTTGTAAAACACATTTCTATGTGTTTAACCTAGAAATAAGTCTGAGTTAGCTTGAGACGTGTATTTTAAGGAAGTGGAGCAAATTTACACATTTTTGTTTATTTTTGGCAAAACAAAATGCATGACGAACAAAAAGGTACGAAACCATGTGTCAGTATCCCAATATTGGTTTTAATATACACTTCTGTATTTACTCCAATACGCTACTAATGATTAACCTGTTTGAGCGGGCGATATGTTTCTTATTTTTTAAAGCACTTTGTTTTTACATTTTCGATGTTATCGTCATTAGCAGTGGTGGATACTCCGGCCGCTAGGTGACCGGTATGGCGCAAAAACAGGAAAAATAGTCCTTGTACATTCGAGTAGATTGCCACGCTTCTGGATATGGTAGGCAAATGATTGATGGTGATAACGAAAGTCCTTATGTGCCTCTATACGATCCATGTGGTTTCACCACGAGCCCTAATAACCTTTAGTGGCCTTTGTAAAAACGCAAGTTGTTGCCAAAAAGCAAATTTACACATTTTTGTTTATTTTTGGCAAAACAAAATGCATGACGAACAAAATGCTACGAACATGTGTCAGTAGCCATAATGGTTTTAATATACAACTTCTGTATTTACTCCAATACGCTACTAATGATGAACTGTTGAGCGGCATATGTTTCTTATTAATAGCGTGATTTATAATCTCGGCAGTTTTGATTTACGTTTCCCTTTGGTCACTCATACTTTGAAACCACTTAATCAAAGCATTGAGAGTGTGAAAATAACAACAAAAGTACATTTAATAAAAAAAATTATTACATTTCATTAAAGCAGACAAACGACCTCCATAATTCATTTTCACTTCATCAACATCTTGCGATTATCTATTAAATTACAATAAATTCACAGGCGTGACATGTGCCGGCCGCTCAAACTTGAATTTACCCACGAGTGCGTTTACGGGTTCAAGGCCAAAGACAGTGGACCTGCCTAATGTCTATCTGTTCAAGTATGAACATTCGCTTAGAATGTTAATAAATATGCTTACATTTTTCTTTATGTGTGCTATATGTATATGTATTTCGTTCTTGGTGTTCATTCTCCTACCTCCAAACCGGCAAAAAATGTATTATTTTATTGTTCTTGCTGGCCACATGTATTTATAACTGTTGTTTATTCTGCAGATCTAGGAAATTTATATGCAAGGCACCACATCACCTATTTTACTCCCATCCAGTTACCTTGGTGTTGTTATGTTACCAGTCGTGACACGAAGTAAACACGCACCAACAAACATAGTTATGATACTTCTAAACGATTTAGTTGCCAATTATCGTGATGCTGCGTTCATTATTGTTGACGCTTGTTATTTAGTTTCGTTTCTGTCCCTGAGAATGCTGCCCGTTTTAATGATGGGATTCGACAGATTACCTGGGTCAAGGAAAACAAAAATACAATAATGCGAAGGATAAACAACCTTTGATTTATATAAATGATCCTGTTGATCAATCTGCAAATTATGAATAAAATTTTCTATACGACTTAGGGAGAATTCTTCACTGACAGTGTTTATAGTTAATTTATTATGTTTTGCCCCTATTCATTTATTTTATATCCACAAGGTTTTTGCTATCTTTTGTTATCTACATAAAATTCCTGAAACAATGAAAATCTTATGAGCAACGCTAGAATTCTTTAAGTTGGAAAACGACGGTATTTTACTTAACCAACTTCCGGTTTTTAATCATGGATACAATAATAACTACTAAAATATCATTAAATGTAACAATACAAGGTATATTTTGAAAATTTCGTTGTACTTAAACATACAAATATTGATAGCAAGGAATTCCTGTTCAACTCAATTTCCGGTACTCCAGTAGTAGTGACATTATCGCGATTTGCTTTTGAAATTCATTATTAGATTGTTCGATTTGTTAGTTGTGAACTACTACAAGGTGGACGTACAGTCGGCGTTCATGAAATTATTTCTGAACATCTTCATGATTTCTACATACTTATAGTCGTATTGAATGTTTTATTGAAGTGGAAAATGTAGAATGTTGCGAAACTAGTCTGCCAATTTTTTCACAATATCTTAATGTTCTCAAAATCTTTTTACTTAAAGAACCCACCCATTTTCTTGATAGCCCCTCTGAAAAACCTTCTTAACTCGCTCTCAAAGGGTCCCTATTTGACAGTGGTCAGTAAACCGCGTCGCATTTCCCGCAACACTTAAATGTTGGCCTCCACCAAGGTATTGTGACATGTTTAGAAGCGGCATTTTTGGAGGCTTCAATCCATGCACAAGATAAACATAGCGTGGACGTAGCTATAACAAATAACATGTTCAAACCCACCCCATGTACTCTAAAAAAAGGTGCATCGACCAAAAATTCTAATAAATGATTAAGTTTTACAGCAATGCAGTGAGTGAGCAAGTAGCGCTGCAATCACACGCTTGCAAATGAAACGACAATGTCATGCTCGCACGTATGCAATGCAA
>NW_026038567.1:0-3412 GCF_023373825.1 Bactrocera dorsalis
AAACCACGATATTCAGGTAAATTAAGTTGAATATAAGTGAAATATGAAAATATTTTGATGTTTATGTGGTTGCAAATGATTTTATTGCAGTGTAAACCAAAACGCCGCCGTTGCAACCCGGTGCATAAGTGGAATGCGGCAGAAGAGAAAGCGCTTGTGGAGTGTCTGATGGAAAATAGAAGTTTTCGAGGTTTGTCCTTTTAAGTGAAAAAAAACTAAAAAAAGTCAAATATGTTTTTTTTTAAGAAACCAACGGCTCAAAGTTTTAATGGTTCGTTTCATCCAAGACACGCAGCTGACGGTAGAGGGAAAAGCAGTGCGCGCAAAAGTACGCAATGGCGCACTAATTATAATAACGCAAAGGAGTGGGAAGGGTCTACGAGGCGCAGAAAGTATGGAAGGCGACAACCATAAAAAGTAAATTCTTTTAAGGAAAATCTCTTTTTTTTAATTGTGAGCCCCCCATTATTTTTTTCTATAGATACTTTAAGAAAAATAGTGGTTTTTTCTATGAAGAGCGGGATGATATTTTCGGCAGCAGATTAAATTGTTTCTGCAGTAGTGGAAGACAGTTTGGTGTTAGAAAGCGATTCTACAAGTCCATCGGGAGCAGAATGTGTGGTTGAAGCGGGCAGTTCAGTTGAAGCTGAAGAAATACAAAGTCCTGCGTTGAACGACAATGTAATCACTCGAAGGCAGAAAGGAGATATATCCCAAAACGGCCTTGTCAGATATTTTTGCAGGTTCATGGCGAGATCCGCAGAAATAAGGAAAGCAAAAGCTTAAGATGGATGTTTCCGCAAGGGAAAGGGAAATGTTAATCTAAGAAAAAGAATTAGAAGTTAAAAGAAAAAGAAATAGAATTAAAAAAAAAGAGAAATTAATGACAAACTAGAAATTGAAAAAATTAAATTACAAATGCAGGAGCGGGTTGGCAATGGAAGAGCTTCGGCTCAAATATAAATAATTTTACAATGTACTACATTTTTAGTTCACGTTTTGTAATGAATTTATTTTTATTTATATGTGTTTTTTTATAGTTAAAATGAAGTTTTTTTATTTTATATGTTTTTTTGTGATATTAACAGTTAGTGCCTTTTGAAGACTAACGATGTAAATGTACCTAACCCAAAATAAAAGAACCAAAATGAAAAATATAGTTGGATTATAATGAAGCAAAATTAAATCATGCATTTTTATTAACTTGTATGATTAAAGAACAAATGCATATACATATTGTGTATAAGTATTACAATATTTTGATTTTAGTATATAAAAGCGGAAGCAAAACAATGATCCTCATAATTAATTGTTCTGATGATAACAGTGGAGGTTCAATTGAGGCATCAAAACTTACATGCCTGTTATTGCATTATCTATATCCTGGAACTAGATATAGATCATGTTGTGAAGTCAATACAACACACAAACCCATAATCCAGTCCAGTTAGGCCGTGTCCTATCTTATTTGACTGTCTGTAAAGAGAAAGCATTCTAAATATTAAGGTTCTCCTCTTTAAACTACAACGAATTTCCTATATCTCTTTCAAAAGACCAAAAGCAACTAAAGTTCTCACATTCGAGGTTACAACAGGTATATTTGGAAAAATTACGCGTTGAATAAATCCCTGTCTGTTTCTTCTTTTTCTATGTGTTCAATATGGCACTGTTTTGTCGGAAGTAGGCGTTATTATTAATATGGTTTCAGTGGATAGGCACTATCTCCCGCGACCCACTGTTATGTCGACAATAGAATTCGCTTTGTTCCGGATGCTTTTGCTCAGTGTGAACAATTTGAAAATATTTTCGCGATCAATGTACACTGCCTGGGAAACCAATCGTCACCTGTCTTATGCGCAATTTATAGTCACAAATCGCTTGTAGTTTTACAGAATATTGACGTTTACGCGAATAGTAAATTTCATGCTGCATAACTGGTGCTTCAGCTAATTTTATTTCGGAACCATCGATGTAACCCACACACCCTGGCATTTCTTTCCCAGTTGCGGACACAATTTCCAGTCTTTCTCTTTCATTGGGCCAGTAATAAAAACTCATTTTTTTAATTCGCAGTATGGCTTTAAAAATTCGTTGCGTTACATTTTTAATAGTGCCTCCATCACCCACACCAAATAAGTTCAAGGAAGCCACTTTGCGAACAGATTGTCCATCGCCGGAATATCCCAACCGATACAGCACTATTTTGAGTTGCAGTTCGATTGGAAGTTGTGAAGCACTTGAACTTGTCTTATAAACAGCGTCATTTTTAATTAATTCTAAGATACGTTCGCATTCCTCCGGGCGAACACGAAGCATCTGATTGAATCTGCTTTCGTCAAGATTCCTTAGCACATTTCGCTGCCAACTGGAACACTTTGGTAAGCCGAAATGAACGCTTCTTCTGTTGTTCAGCAAACAACTCATGCTGATCCAAAAACTTTCAATAAGCTGTTGCGTCTTCTTCGTCATCCTGGCAAAGTTAAAGATAAATAAATATTTGTATTTAATGAAGAAATGTATGCAAATACTCACTTGATTGCAACTTCTAATTTAGAGCCAATGCATGATTTTGTCACGGATAAAGAAGCTATAATTTTATTTTTCTGACTTTCTTGTATGGCATTTCTGTCTTCTTAATTTTTCACTATCAGCTGATTAAGTGTAGAAATATTAGTAGACAAAATATGACATACAACAGTTAAGTTGAAGGTTGCTCACAAGTGTCGTAATTTCTTTAAGAATATTAAATATGACGATAAGACAGTACAACAAAGCTTGTGAGTTTGCCTTATAGAATTTGGTTTTTGCTCATCGAGAGCGGAGTTTACTTTTCAATTGCCTACTCAGTCCGAAGTAGCACTTGTTGGCAAGAGTTATCCTGCGCACGATTTCCAGGCTAACATGGTTGGTGCTTTTTATGCTGGTTCCCAAATTTACGAAACTATCTACAACTTCAAAGTTAGGATTGTCGACAGTGACGTGAGAGCCAAGTCGCAAGTGCGACGATTGTTTGTATGCTGACAGGAGATATTTCGTCTCGCCCTTGTTCACTGTCAGATCCATTTGTTTTGCTTCCTTGTTCAGTCTGGGAGAAAGCAGAACTAACGGCGCGGGTGTTGAGGCCGATGATATCAATTCTACGGAGCTGTTGGTGTTGCTCAATGTCAGTTTTACACGCGTGATTAGTTTTGCGGGCATAACAAATTCAGACATCTCGGCCGGCAGCTCCTTTTCGTGCTGTCCGAAAGCAGCTTTGAAATCAACGAAGAGGTGGTGTGAGTCGATTCTCCTTTCACGGGTCTTTTCCAAGATTTGGCGCATGGTGAACATCTGGTCGGCTTTGTGAAACCTTCTGTAAGCCGCCGCATTTTTTCTAGGTATCTATCCTATCCCGCACATATTGTGGTCGATT
>NW_026038568.1:0-3397 GCF_023373825.1 Bactrocera dorsalis
GCACCTCTATGCCGATATATCTGTGCAAATGGCACACAAATATACACCAAAAGGAGTTCATGTAAAAATAAGGAATCTCACACAAATATATAGGTATATTATGCATCAACATAATCTTTTATTCACTTTTGTGAAATTGTAGAGAAGAAAAGAAAAAATTTGGGTCCTCGGGGGGCCTCAAGTTCAACATTACTTCCGTTCCAGTCATCTATACCTATATGGTCATCAGAACCAATGTCATCTGAACCGGTGTGTACGCCAGTAATGACATTGACGAATTCGTTATCAGTGCCGCCATTGAGTAGCTCCATATCAGCAGCGAGTACACCTAAAAAGAGAAATCACATGGACGAACTAATAAAAGTGGCAAAAGAACAAAACGAATTGCTGGAGAAAGTGGTGGAGGACGGGAAAATACTGACTGAGAGAGTGGTTAATGCAATAGAACAAAGTACTAATACCAAAGAGTTTATAGGTATTATGAAAAATATTTTAGAAAAAATGTAATTATAAATGTATATAATGTAATACTAATAAAAATGAAACCACAAGCTAGCGGCAGAAAAATATATATATATATTTTTTTCGTGACCTCCTTTATCCGTACATACCCATTTTAACTCCGAAATCAAGGGTATGACACTCTAACATTTACCCAAAAAAATTCTTCCAACATTTTTCAAGCTATATTTGAGTACATGAAGTACTCTTTTTTGCAGTACAAAAAAATAGCCCTGGTCGAACCAACACCCCGTGACTGAAGTACTTTCGCGTGGTACTTCTTCCTCTGTACTTTGCATTTTATTTAGTAAAGCACACTTCCGATTTCTTTGGCGCCGTGATCTGAAGGTACCGTTGGAAAGAGAAAGTCCTCCTAATTAAAAAATATACAGGTTTATAAGTACCGCATGCGCTTAGTTTATGAGATATTCGTCTTTAAAGTTTTAAAATTCTCAAAATTCGAACACTTCAACTACATTTTACGCACTTCATGCACAGATTTCACTTCGAATTCGTTTAACGAAACTGTAAACATTTAAACAAATTCACAATTTACACTTTTTAATCGAGGTTTTGCAAAAAAAATCCAGATATTTAAAGATATTAAATTTACAAAACGTAATGTAACACCCAAATGCGTCTTTATTCATTCGATAAATGTTATCTCTTAAAATCTTTCTTTAATTCGGAACTAATTAAAAACTTTAATAGGATTGCTTCCAAATGTATTCATTTGCAAGTTTTGTCACATTAGTAAAGAGCTGATTCGAATCTTGGTTTTGCGTATGTTCGAAATAACGAAAATCCAAACAAATTCTGTGACACCATTGAAAATCAGAATTGGTTTGCAGTTCTGACAGCTAAGCAATTTAGTCTTGGATTCCACAACACCCCTGAATATCTGAATTCATGACACCTACTACTTTTTTTATTGGTTTCAATTCTAATTCCGACAACTCTCAGATTTCGCAACACCTGTGATTACTTATATGTTAATAAATTTAAATAAGAAAATACCCATATGCATGGAAAGATTGTTTATACTAATTTTAATTTTAATATAATTATAGGCACTTGTTGTTATTAGAACAAAGATTGCTAAATTAAGAAGAATTTTAGCTAAAAAGAGGAATTTCAGCGAATTGCTCTTAATTGCTTATCATATGGATGCACCATTTTTCCATCATAATCGGTAGCACATAAATGCTGTCCACTAATAGTGTAAAGAATAACTTTTAAAATATAGATTTATTAATTAAAAAACCTGCAAAAAGTGTAAAATGTGAATATGTTTAAATGTTTACGGTTTAATTTAATGAATTTGAAGAGAAAAATGTTCCTTAAGTGCGTTAAATGTAGTGAAATAGCTTGTTGAAATGTTGGATTTTTTGATTTTTAAAGTCCAATATCTCGTCAACTAAGCGTCTGCGGTACCTACAACCCTATATATATATTTTTGTTTAATCAGGAAGACTTCTTCTTTCCAACGGTATGCACGATTCCGATTGCTTTGTCGGTCGGGTAAAAACAACGGAATTCGGTATAAATAGGGTATGCACGGATAAGGGAGCTTCTCCAGAGGAGGAATGTGCAAAAAAATGTAAAAATGTTGCTAACACCTTTATTTTTTTAAATATTCTCGATTAAAAATTCAAAAAATTGTTTTAATAACAATTAGTATTTCACAATGTTTCACTAAATTTGTTCTCATTTTGTTTTCACTTTGTATATTTAATAGCGGGATTCTGTAACCAGTCTCTACCCTGCAAGACGGAGGTAACAGATTGCACAAACACATAGAAACATTTTCAGCTGTTCACTAACACTCTTACATTTTCTGGAATTTTCAATTGAATGGGAGAATACGTAAGTAAGATAGAGAAAAACTATCGACATTCTAAATATATTGTATCTAATGTTAAGTTGCTAGAATAGGAGAGACGAATACCCAATTTTTCAAGAAGAAGAAAACGAAAAGCGCAGTTTATTTTGGATTTTAAAAGAGGTAAGTTCGTTATTTGTTAATTTGATATTGTATAATTAATTTCTATTATATATATATATATATATTATTAATTTATTTTATAAATTTGGACCATTTGTAAAATTCAAATCTATTGCGTACAGCAAACAAATAAGGGAGTAAGTTTTAAATTATTAAAGTTAAATAGTGCATATTTATTATTATTATTGATAGTGAATTTTTGTGAAATATTTTGTTATATCTACTTACATATATATTAGGGTGTCCGTTATTTACCAAATTGATTATTTTTGACGAGACGCCCCTTAAACTTTTAGTTTTCCATCTAAAAAAAAATATCAGACCATAAAAAGCCCTTAATTTTCATAATAAACCTTGCCCCAAACACGATACATTTCCCCTTGAAATTACATGGGAATTTGCCACTTTTTACAAAAATGTTTTTTTCTCTGGAACTTTCTCGTTTGTAGGAATAAAAAAGTCATATTCTTATACAAAATTGAATGCTCTACAAAAAACGTCGAACAAAACAATTGAATTTTACAAAAAAAATTTCAATTTTCCGTAAAAGTTCGAAAATTCCAGAAATTACCCAGAAGTTTAACCTTGAATAACTTTTAAAGAGTGAGTATATCGAAAAATTGTCCGGACGTTTTTTGTAGAGCATTCAATTCTGTATAAGAATATGACTTTTTTATTCCTACAAACAAGAAAGTTCCAGAGAAAAAAGAATATTTGTAAAAAGTGGCAAAATCCCATGTAATTTCCATGGGAAATGTATCGTGTTTGGGGCAAGGTTTATTATGAAAATTAAGGGCTTTTTATGGTCTGATATTTTTTTTAGATGGAAAACTAAAAGTTTAAGGGGCGTCTCGTCAAAAATAATCAATTTGGTAAATAACGGACACCCTA
>NW_026038569.1:0-3000 GCF_023373825.1 Bactrocera dorsalis
CTTCAAATCAATTTAATAATATGCAAATATTACACAAGTTAACAATTCCATTTGAGCAACATTATATCAGAAATACATTTATACTAATGTCAATTATATAACTCATTATATGTATTGTATTGCCAAATTATACGATATCTATACATCAGTGAAGCGCTTTGCCTAGCCCGCGGGCGGCCGACTTTATTGCTCTCTCACAGATTCGCTCACACGTATTAGTCAAGCGCTCTCTGTACATTGTGGAAAATTAATGTGCATTTGAAAATCACTTGATCAACGACTGTTGCTTGCTACGCGTGTAATTTGTATGTGCGCGCTGATTAACAATTTTGGTTCAAAACCATGAAAATATTGGTGTTTAGTTTTTTGATACAGCCGTTTAGGTGAAAACTTCAACATAAATTCAATATTTAAAATTTTTTGAATTTTAATTTCTTTTTGACACGTGAATTGTCTTTATTTTTGTAATTGATAAAAAATTAATAAGGAATTTCATTAATTTCACAATTTTGTAAAAGTTGTCGAATCAATTTCAAATTTTTTTTATATTAATTAATACTAAAGTTTTGTATTTTTTTGGGTGTAGCAGCAAACTCTCTCATACTCCAACACAAGCACACAGTTTGGTAGTGTGCGTTTGGGCATCACTGCTATACATAGAAGTATTATTGGGTATTCGAAAATTGGCAACATTTTGTCAAAAGATGTTGCAGTCGTACATATATTTCCAGTACAACCAATTTCATTGTGTCATACCATATAGTGTTTGAAGGCTTCATATAACCAAGTTAAATTCGGGGAAAATAATTACAGCTGTTCAAAAATGAGTGAAAATAATGAAGAAATTCGCTTTATTTTGATATTTTTGTATAAAAAAGGGAGAATACAATGCCACCAATGAAATTTTTGAAGTTTACGGAGATGATCACATTGTATTAACAATGAAACATAATAATAAAAGAACATTCACTTCTAAGTGAACTAAATTAAAAAATTTTTGTTCTAATAGGATATAGAATGTTTAACTCGCGCGAGTTCCTCCTGGGGGACCGTTGGTGGTGCTCGCTACCTTCTCAGCTGCTGCACTCGACTTCGACTACAGTGCGTCGCTTCATGAGACCATGTCATTATCAACCTCTTTGGCATGCTCCCCAAACAGCGACTGCTCCTCTGACGAGAGGATATAAGGAACCTGCAACTACACTGGTTTTATCGACCTTCTCCTCGACTATGGTCGTTCTTTACGACCCTTGGCATAACACGGCGAGCTGTCGGGTCTATGTTTTTGTAGGGGAACGTGAAGGTCCGCTGCGCCAAAGCCCCATAACGCGGTAATGCCACCATTACTTGCCAATTCGGCCGGTGTTGGGAAGCTTCTGTTCAGTCGAATTAACCTCCTGGCTGCAAATCATTCAATGGGCATGGGAGTTGCATAACACCCTGGATTTGGAGGTGGTACTCTTCGTCTCAACCCTCATGAGTGATGCCATGTTGCACCGCTCATGGCGGATATACATTGCAGTTAAGCTCCTGCACCACAACAAGGTACTTATAATTCAGAGAGAAGTAAACATAGTATAGTCAACCACGACATCTACCCAATGTCCCCGCATAAGATAAAAAACAAGTCTTACACCGCGACATAAGGTTTTTGTACTCTAAGTTTGTATATGCTTAGTGCTGCCCGCACTAAGTTTGTAAATGAATTTATTATTTCTTCAAGACACAATCATCTAATACGAAAAAAAACAATAATATTTCATTAACATTCTAGTGCTAACCAGATATGGTATGAATGATTAAGAACTGCGAACTAGGGTTATTTTAATTCCATCAGCGCAATACCTTCCATGTTGATATTTTAGTTCTTGTAGAAATTGTTTTATATACAGTAAATACATGTTAAAAAATATGTTGGAATTGTAATGCAGGTATATATTCTTCCTTACTGGCGTGGAAACCGTTTACGCGGTTATAAACGAGTTTACAGCAGCGCGTCGCTTCTTCCTTTCGCAAGGTGCCGCAAATTGGAGATTCCAAGCGAAGCCACGTTCTTCTCCATGTGGTCCTTCCAACGAAGTGGAGGTCTACTTCTTCCTCTACTTTTCCCGGCGGGGAACAGTTTCTCCAGTCACTTCAAACCAGAACAATAAATGTATCAGATTTTTCAAGTGTTTGCTTTTAGTTCATCAACGCGGAGGCTTTTAAGACATTAATAGGTATGAATGGCATAAATAGTCAAGGCATTGCGATGAGTCCGTTGACGGAATAAATGTAAAAAGTGAACGATTTGCCAATGTCTGAAGGTGATAAGAAAAAACTTGACGAATATATTGAAGAAATTTACAATAAAGTGGGAGAATGTAAGTTAACAACTATTAGTTAATAATTAAATTTCATATTATTATTTCACACGTTTACTTACATATGTATTCATTAAAGTCGCGGGCGAATTTAACAACATTGAGTGTGCTGGACTTTGCTACTAAATATAAAGTAGCATTAACGACAGTTGTGTACCAAATGCTCATTCGACATTGCCTTATTCAAACGTCATAATCATGTTGAAAGCGGTAGCACCTATACAATAAATATGATGAAAAAATTTGCATATCTTAATTGGATGAATGTCAGCTGGAGTGTATCTAATAGTATAGCATTAGTAATACAGTTTTTTTTTTTTAATTTAATGTAAATACAATAAATTCAATAAAAAAATAAATCAATTCTTTCTATTCATTTTAGATATTTGCAAATTTCGGAGAAGAAATCTCAAGTCAGATCCAATCACTGTTATTATTATATTTAAATAACTCAATACTAATTGTTTTAAATCATCTAATTTAAAATGTTATTATTAGTTTGGCTAATATACATACATACATATGTACAAATTGTGTGAATATTAAGAAATAGTAAATTAATGTATTTAGTATTGTAAATTGTACGTAGTATAACAATGTAAACCAAGAATGATAGAATATAAGATTACGACACTAG
>NW_026038570.1:0-3000 GCF_023373825.1 Bactrocera dorsalis
ATAAGCCAGCCGGCGGAATACCTGTGCCGACGAATACCGATGAAATCATGAAAACATCGAGTTACACAGGCATGTGGGATCTCGTGACATCGTCCAGAAAATGGGAGTTAGTCACCAAACCATTTTAAACCATCTGCAGAAGGCTGTTTACACAAAACGAATTGAATTCAGAAGTTTGGGTGCCGCATGATTTGACGCAAAAAAACCTTCTGGACCGAATCAACATCTGCGATACGCTGCTAAAACGGAACGACCTCGACCCATTTTTGAAGCGTATGGTAACTGGCGATGATAAAAGGATCACATACGAAAATATCAAGCAAAAACGGTGGTGGTCGGAGGCCGGTGAATCGTTCCAAACAGTGGCCAAGCCGGGATTGACAGCCAGGAAGGTTTTACTATGTGTTTGGTGGGATTGGAAGGGAATCCTGCACAATGAGCTGCTCCCATATGGCCAGAGGCCTAATTCTACAATCTAGTTTGAAAAACTGGAGCGCTTGAAGCAGGCGATCGACCAGAAGTGTCCAGAATTGGCCAATAGGAAGGGAGTAGTGTTCCACCAGGACAACGCCAGACCAAAAACTTCGTTGATGCCTCGTCAGAAGCTACGGAAGCTCTGATGGGAGGTTTCATCGCATCCACCATATAGCCCGGATATAGCGCCAAGTGATTACCACCTGTTCCTGTCCATGGCGAACGCCCTTGTTGGTGTAAAGTCGAACTCAAAAGAGGCTTGTGAAAAGTGGCTGTCCCAGTTCTTCGCAAATAAGGAGGCGGGCTTCTACGAGGAGGGTATTCTGAAGTTGCCGTCTAGATGGCACCCCCCCCCCCCCCCACCCCCACAGGGATAAAGGGATGTTCAACTCTATTCCAGTGTGAGAGGCGCCTTCAAAATTAGCGTTTTTATGACATTTTTTCATTGTAGCCAGATCAGAAAAAAAGCCTATATTTTTTGGGCATTTTAATTAAAACACACCCAATGTCGCATTTTCCACAAACCACCTATTGAGGTATGCAAAAAGGGCGCGTTTTGTACCGACGTTATTTTTTGGGAGGTGCTCGGTTCCCCAGTAGGCCTAATATCACCCATTAAAAAATTATATTTACATAAACAAAATGAAAAAAAAACAAAACAATAACAATTCATATCATAATTAGTATAAAAAATAACAAAAAACAAATATCAACTTTCATATGTATCACATACATTAATATAATACTGTAAAAACTATAAAAAATTAAATTACATATATACAAACGCCAATATTTAAAGCCCAAATTCTAATTTTGTTATTTAGAACTTTCTATTGAACGTTCTCTAACTTTAGAGGCCTCTTTAAATACGAATCTGCTCTTAAAATCCTACTTTGGTATAAAAATATTTAGCTCATTGAAACCACTAAAAAAGGAAAGATAAAATCTACAAAGTGAAATGAAACACACAAATTTTATTCGTTAAAATTGGGTAAAGATAAATCTCTATTTAAAAATTTCGTCACAAAATAAATTCTAATTCTAATAAATAGAGCAATAACTACCTTTGGGTCACAGTCTTCACAACACAAGAAGGGCCTAATATCTTTTAATTTATCAAAAAGAATTTCTCCTAATCCTATTTTATGACAATTTCTGTCAAATTCCTCAACAAATTTTATTTCTAAATTATTAATAAATGCAACAAATTCTTGAGGCGGCTTTACTAAGTTGCATTTATCGATCTGGTTTTGATGTATGAAGATGAATTCATCAGAAGGAATTTCATCTCCTAAATAGGGTAATGGCAGGAGGCATGTGTGCATTTTAAAAATTTTCAAATAAAGGTAGCCGCAAAAATAACTAAAAGCATTTTCCTTTAAAAAGCTAATTTCTAAACTACTATCTAAAGTAATGGATCTAACATTGGAGTGTTCGGGCCGTGGTAATCCCTGGAAATCCTGCCAAGAAAGGTCACTTAAAACGGAATCATTGCACACATTAAGAAGAACATTATGGCTATGTTCTGAAATAACTGTGGCTTCGGGTTCTAAAGGCAGCTCACAGTTACCTTTTGTTACGATATTTACGTAACGTAAACCCCATGACTTTCCTAAATAAACTAGAGAACATGAAAGGTGTTACTCTAGTACCTCCCCTACTTCTAATCTGACCAAAAAAATGCTCTAAGCTGTCCTGACATAGTCGTCTTGTCTTCAGGTAAGGAAATCCTGAGTGTGACAGCAATCGCCACAATCGTCTTAAACTATTAATATTAATTAACCACCCCTTTATAAAATTGAAATTATTTGTTGTGTCGTTTCCTAACTCATCTACGACCCGAATTGTTTTCAAAACTTTTTCTGCCTCATCTAAAAACTGGTTTTGCTCTGGGGAACCTATAAAAACTTTTTTAGTGGGTACAATGGCCTCAGTGAAACTACTATTGAAGATATCGAATAATTTATTGAAAAAAGAAACGAAATCCGCGGTATTAATGAAGCTCATACTATTTGAGCTTAAGGCTCCCGAGCTGTAAAGAGAAAGCATACCTGAAGCGACCGTATTACTTAAAACTTGAGACGCGAATTTAACTTTCATTTTTTGAAAGGTATTGGGGTAAATATGAGCATCGGTTAATTTAGGCGCACACCGATAACTCGACTTAGAGTCCTGTTTATAAAAATGAACTATGTCAGACCAACATACGCGACTATTTTTAAAATCTACTTTATTTTTCATATTTTGTAAGCAGTTTCGACTGCATTTTAATAAATGGGGGCTATCGTAAAAAAAACATATTTCCTTACCATTAACGTTGAAAAAAGGCCGTGACATTGAAACACCTAACAAATTAGCTAAATTTTGAAAATTGGTACCCTGGTCACAAACAAAATGGCAAGGAACTAGCCCTATATTTTGAAGTTGGGTAATGGCTTCAAGAATATATTTCTTGAGGACATCCCCTTTACATGAGCCTTTAATAAAAAAATAAGCTAACGGGTGGGACCAAGGTTCTCCACCTAT
>NW_026038571.1:0-3000 GCF_023373825.1 Bactrocera dorsalis
AAGTGTCTTCCCGCTTAAGTGGCCGGTTGGATGCAGACGAAATGCAAAACAGCTCGTATTAAGCACAGTTCAACTGAAATTAAAAGCAAACACATTGAATTTGTAGGGTCTACTTGTGAGATGGAGGTAAGTCATGAGGAGTTTATTAAATAGGGACTCAGTTTTTTTTATTATTTATTTCAATAATTATGGGTGGGTTATGTGATAATTGCGGTAAGCAGATCGCAATAAGAACTGGGATCCACATGTTCGGCATGCTATTTGGACTATTCTTGGTGCTTAGGTGGGAAAGCTTTATCCGGATTGTATTTATTTTGAAAATTCTTTATTTATTCTTCTAAATTAATTTCATCCCCTTCAAAGTAGTCCCCTCCCGATGCATTGCACTTATGCCAACGGATTTTCCAATCTTCGAAACACTGGTTGTAATCACTTTCCGGGATGGCCTTCAGTTCCGTCTTCGCTGCGGCTTGAATCTCCTCTATCGTATAAAAACGGTGTCCCCGGAGCGGTCTTTTGAGCTTGGTGAACAGCCAGAAGTCGCACGGCGCCAGATCAGGTTAATACGGTGGTTGCGGAACGATATGGGTTGAGTTTTTGGCGAAATTATCACGAATTACAAGGGCAGTATGGGATGGTGCATTATCGTGGTGTAAAGGCCAAGGATTGCCTTTCCACAATTCCGGCCTTTTTAGGCGGATAGCGTTACGCAAACGACGCATAACGTTCAAATAATATTCCTTGTTGACTGTTTGACCGGTTGGAAGGAATTCGTAATGCACAACACCACGATAATCGAAGAAAACATGACCTTGATTTTTGAGCGACTTTGGCGCGATTTTTTTGGTCTCGGCTCTCTTTTGGCACGATATTCGCTCGACTGACCGGTTGTTTTGGGGTCGTAAGCATAGATCCAAGTCTCATCGCCAGTTATAATGCATTTCATGACACCCTGGTAGTCGGAAAGCATCGTTTCACACACTTCAACGCGACACCTTTTTTCCAAAAAATCAATGTTTTCGGCACCAGTCGAGATTTGACGCGCTTGAGGCCCAAAACATCCTACAAAATGGTACTGGCTGAGCCTTTCGATTTACCAACTTCATCAGCAAGGTCTCTAATTGTTAATCGTCGGTTTTTCAACACCAAATCTTTGATTTGTTGAACGTGAGCTTCCTCGGTTGAGATTGATGGTCGCCCTAGACGCTCTTCCTCTTCGACACGTTTACGGCCGGCTTGGAACTCACTATACCACTTGTAAACATTTTTTTTAGACATAGCCTCATCACCAAAGGCTTTCTGGACCATCCTCAACGCATCCGCAGCAGAAAATTGATTCCGTAAACAAAATTTAATGCAAATTCTTTGCTCAACAAATTTCGACATCGCAAAAAACGAAAAACTCACTTTTAGCAGCTTACAAAACGACACATATCTCAAACACTAGTGAATATTTTGACATGAAATTTGACATAAATGTGACTACCAACCTAAAAAAAAATAATTCTCCAAATCCTTCCACGCGCGCAGTTTATATTCAAATGTCCCCTTATTTTTTGGGCACAGTAGTATGCAATCTACTTTTTCTATGTTGGAACAGTTCTGAAAGCCTCCCTTACTCATCCTCAAGATGCGTAATTAAGATTCGACAACTTGGAAAACAGTCGTAAAACTAACTGTATATACTTGTAACAACGCTTCCAACACCCTTTTAATTTATTGAACAAATATATTTCCTAAAGCATTGCATTCAAAATAGACTATTTCACAAAGTGATGGACTAGTGGACCAAGAGAAACAAATGGACGGCAACCCGGACAATAACATCTTATGTCTTGAGAGCAGCATGTCACAACAGAGTACGTTTCTTCACCTAACGTCTAAAACTAATCGAGTTGATTAGCATGCGGTGACTTGAGTTACAACTGAGATATCAAGATGGAGCTTGGCCATCAAACTGGCTGAGGGCAAGGCCGCGTAAATATCTCAGATGCCTAAAATATTGATGTGGCTGCATACGATATATGACAATTAAGTAATGAGACTGATTCCATAAAAACCGTATATTTGAAAATTATTCTACAACTCTGCCATCCCCTTCAAAGTAGTTCCCTTGGGCAGCTATACAGTGATTCCAGCGCGTTTTCCATGCTTCGTAACATTTCTGGAACGCTTCGATTGGGATGTCCGCGAGTACCCTCGTCACGGCCCTTTGACCTCCGATTTTGTTTTAGGAAACAAAAAAAGTCACAGGGTGACATGTCGGGCGAATAAGGCGAATGTTGCAACATGGCGATCCCTTTAGAGGCCAAATACTGGGACACGCTGAGTGTGGTGTGGCATGGCGCGTTGTCGTGATGAAGGATCCAATTACGAGCGGTGTCTGGGCGCACTCTGTTGACTCGTTTTCGCAATCTTTCGAGTACTTGGCAATAGTAGACTTGATTCACATTTTTCCCCGGTGGAACGAATTCTTTGTGGACGATTTCACGGCTATCAAAAAAGACAATAATCATCGTTTTCACCTTCGACTTGCTCATGCGGGCTCTTTTTGAGCGGGGGCGCGCGGAGACAACCATTATGAGCTTTGCCGTTTGGTTTCCGGGTCTAAGAGCACTATCACCATACACTCTTACAATTTTATCGTACGTTTCCAAAGCTGTTTCGCCCAATCTGGCGCAAAATTTTATCGCGACGCGTTGCTCTTGATTTCTTTTTTCCATTTTCGTGACGAGCACTACAAATACACGTCTACTCAACTTGACGCAGCAGGCGAACTAAACAAGCTAGAGCGATGGTACATATATCAATGGAGAGGGGAGAGATGCCAGAAACAAGGAAAGGGAATTTCAAGGTCACAGGTTTACCACAAGCGCGGCAATAAAATCAGTCTCACTACTTAATTGTCAAACGTATTGCACATTTTTTTAATTTATTTGAATTCGAAGATTTATACCCTGAAGAGAGGTTATTAAGTTTGCCAGGAAATTTTTAAATTCA
>NW_026038572.1:0-3000 GCF_023373825.1 Bactrocera dorsalis
TTCAATTGAAACTAAATGTACCAGTAATGCTTATGCGAAATCTAGATGCTCCTCAGCTATATAATGGAACAAAGCTTCGGATAACAAAATTGGGACAGAACATACTTGGTGCTACTATTTGTAGTGTTTTAGTGTTATAATACCTCGGATACCAATTGTTCCTACTGACTTCCCATTCAAATTTAAAAGGGTTCAGTTTCCCGTCAAGCTTAGCTTTGCTGTTACTATAAAGAAGGCACAAGGACAAGCATTACTGCTAGTAGGAGTGCATTTAGAAAACCCGTGCTTCTCTCATAGTCAACTTTATGTAGCCTGTTCACGTGTATCTAATGCCCAGAATTTGCACATATTTGCACCCGACGGGAAAACTTATAACATGGTCTACAAAAATATACTAGATAAACACTCTGTATTTTATTTTTTTAAATTGTTAGAATTCAGAATTATTTATTTTCGTTACGGTGAAATATATTTTAACATTTTTTGTTGCATTTCAATACGCATATTTTAAGGTGTCTGTAGTAATTTTTAAAAATTGTTGATCTCAGCCAAGCAATAAAATTTAGTTATCATTTTGACACATTTCTATTATTATACCCTTACCCTTTATCTCTCATACTTATTTAATGGCTCCACTGCGGGCGAAGCCGCGGTAAAGCTAGTTCGCTAATAAAATGCTTTTTGATTTTTCTCCCACCAATGGCTGGCTGTGGCGCTGAAAACGGCGAGAGGGCATTAAATTTACAAAAATAACTGGCGAAGCGGCTGATGCTGACACTGCGGAGGCGGATTCATATAGACGTCACATATCGCAGAATTTATTAAAAAACTATGAACCCTGCAATGTTTTTAATGCGGACGAGAGCGGATTACTTTATAAAGCACTTCCGAACGGGACTTTGGCTAGAAAGGGAACTACTGTGACTGGAGGAAAAAGTCAAAAAATGAGTTGAGAATGTTTTGTAGCAATGCAGACGGAAGTGAAAAAAAAATATATTCCATTGGAAAATCAAAAAATCCTCACTGCTTTAAAGGGAAAATCATACCCTTTCCATATTATTTTCAGGGTAAAGCTTGGATGGTTAGTTTGCTTTGGACAAATATTTTAAAAGAGTTTGATCGCGATATGATAAAGCAAAATAGAAAGGTTGTGCTATTTATTGACAATGCTCCTTGCCATAAGGTGACCCACTTAGTTCTGGAAAATGTCAAAATTGAATTTCTTCCTGCTAATACCACAACGATATTACATCCACTCGATCAAGGAATAATACATGCCTTCAAAGTCTATTTCAGACAAATTCTTGTAAGTTACTTGCAATCGAAAAGGGCTTATCAAACAAAGATTTTGTGAAATCGATTTCAATCTTAGATGCTCTAACTTTTGCAAAGCGGGCATGGTGGCTTGATAAGAAGGAAACTATAGAAAACTGTTTCCGTAAAGTAGGGTCTTATAACCCCTCTTGAAAATTTCTTAGCATTTCTAATTTTTTATTTATTTGTTTTAAATTACAGGGTGGATTTTTTATTGAAAATAATTCTTCTGACGTCGTTGAAGAAGTAATAAATGTTACAATAGATCCTACAGAGTTTAAGGAATATGTTAACTGCGATAAAGAGCTTGAATGTTTTGGAACATTGACGGAAGATGAAATTGTTTCATCCATCTTAGACGAAAAATCCAACGAAGCATCTTCTGAAGAAAATTCAGAAGATGAATGTAATGATGTTCCACCCACCTTAGTAGCAGCTATAGGTGCGCTTTCAACATTTAAACATTTTATGGAAAGTAAAAATCTTTATCTTGATGAAATTGAATCGCTTGAAGAAAAACTCTTTAAATGTAACTTTCAAACACACCATCAAAAGAAGATCACAGATTTCTTCATTGTTTAAAATAAAATATGTATGTATGTATTTAAGTATTGGTATCTTTCACCCTAATGTTCCTCATCATACAAAATATGGGTGCATTTACATATGTATAATCAATCAATTTTAAAGAATTGAATTCTTAAAAAAATTGCATAATATTGCTTTAACTTGTTTTGTTAATCAAGTTTTCCTTTATGTGTTCAAATAATGCCACGATCTTGATTTTAAAATATATACGTATAGTTCATTAAATGGTTATGTTTAACTTGAGGATTAATTTATGTAAGCTAACAAGAAGATGTAATTATATATGTACATAAATAATTATGTTCGTTTATGTACCCGCATCGAGGTACTTAAGCGGGTTCTTTTAAGTACCCAACCCGCTTAAGTACCTTAAAATGCTGACATTTTTCGTGAGGTACTTAACCGGGTTTTACTGTAGTTAGGCCTTGAATGGCCTGCATCATTTCACGATGCTCCCGTCGCCTCTCTTCTTCAGCAGCATTCCTTTTTGATATATCAGCTATCAAATTGCTGATAAGCTTATTTCGTTCCTTTCTTGATAGCACCGAAGTTGAAGCATCCTTAAAAGAAAAAAACGTAATAAGAAGCTATCCAAGCTAAGTGGTGTCGATGGACTTGCTGGATGGTGTTCGGGATTTGGCGTTGCATCTACCTGACTGCATATCTGTAGAGGACTACCCATGGGTGAAGAAATTGCGCATCATCAAATTCATCAGTTTGCTCCATTGGTGTTAAACCTAGGCTTTGTACATTTTGTACCCCATCTACAGCAGCCGAACCGAATGTAGACAAAACCATTTCTTCACAGTTTCGTCATCGGTTTGGAACTTGGACCTCCACCTGTGAGCCTTTGGTTCATTTTCAACCGCCTTGCACGAGTGCGCAGTTGGCTTTTCCAAACGCCTAACGTCTACAAATTAACACAATATAATAAATAAACGAAACATAAACTGAAATGTTACCTCTTTCCAATTTGCAGCACTTCGTGTTGGTCCTCTGCACGAATTAAGCTCATCTGCCAGCTGCTGCCACAACTCCTTCATCTGTTGAGGCGTTTTGGGCAATTTTTCCCCGTACCCATTTCTGGGTGTGCTTGGC
>NW_026038573.1:0-2908 GCF_023373825.1 Bactrocera dorsalis
AATTTTCAACAACGCTCGTGTGATTTTATTATATATTATTAAAGCGCTTTGATTTTTTTAAGCAAATTAATTTCTTAATTTTTATTTTTATGTCAAAAAAGGGGGGACTTTTATTTCGTCGTTTGATTTCCTTTCTTTTCGCTTTTTTTTTTTGAAATTTCAATTGAATTCAATTTTTTTTTGTGTTGTGCTTTGGCTCTTTTAATGCTTGCTGGGGCTAACTGTATAGATTTGGTTTTGGTGAGACTTTGCTTCAATTGCTGCTTCTTCTCAAAAATTATAATAACAACTTAACGACAATGTAACGAATATCCTTTCTTTACGAGGACACAATTCAAACTGAATGCGATGTTCCGAAGTCGCCTTCACAAATACTCAAAATCGCGAGGACAAAGCGTTGACGCTGCCAACTGCTGGTCGGCCGCTGTCAACGTAGCTGTCGGCAGCATGCAACACATCGTTTTCGAATTTCAAATTTCGTTTTAGTAGCGGCGGCGGCACATTCGCCATCGTAGTGGCCATCATTTGTTGGCGGCATAATCCTTGTACGTGGCTGACGAGCGTGGCGTGTACGAGTCGCATGCAATGTCGTTGGCAGCGACGTCGCTAAAAGGCTCGTCATCATTTCAGGCAATGCTCATTCGCTTAGATTCACCGTTAATGGGGGGAGCGTTTGATATTGGCAGTTCAAAATGTTGATACGAATACCTTGCAATTTGAATGTGCATTGCTTTCGACTATAAGTTGGTCTCTCCATTTCTACTCCGCTCTCCCAATATTATGCTCTTCGAAAACGCGTGTTCAAGCAAGCGCAATCGCTTGTTCCGAATATTGAAAGCATTCCTTCAATGTTTCGCATATTTCCGTTTGTGCCACACGATTCATTGCAGCCGAGTGCGTGTGTACATTAGCCGCAGTGAACTATAGTTTCGTATTGGTTGCGAGTACTGGCGCTTTCGTTGTGTTGAATTGTAGCTTGGACTCGGTTTTCGATTATGAGTATATTATTTCGAATTTGCAGCTGGTTCGTAACCTTACTAATAACGGTACATTTCCCTTTATCGGTGCTACAGTTGTTCGAAGTCTTAACTGTTATATAGAGTTATGGCAGGATAGTTGTCGAAAATAGTTCGAATTAAGCGCGTAGAGAGTATTTATAGTCGAAGATATGCATTGTTATTTCGAAATTCGAAAAAATCAAACTTAACTTTATGGACATAAGGAAAACAGACATCGGTTGTACCATGTTAAAAATTTATATCTAAATGCTAATGAATAAATATTCAATAAAACGTACACGAGTAGAACTGACTATATAAAATATATATTGTATAATCTGGTTACATCTGCATCATTAATTCGAATATATGATATTATAAATATCAACTTATATAATGATAACCAAATTTGAATTTTTTGTTAAGAATTTAGCATTCAGAAGGCTTTAATATAGAAAAGCAGTGTAGGCAATAATATCATAACATCAATATATAGCGTCTACCAATAAAGCGACGTTAAAGTTAAAATGAAATAAAACACTCAAATTTGCTCAAAAAAAAGTTATGCTCTTCTTTTTTTTTTTGTTTAGCAAATAATTTTATGCCGTTTATGATTAAAACAAAGTGTCGGCCAAAGGACCACCACAACTCCGTTTGAATATCTCTTCCGATTTACGCCACTTTTCAATGACTAGGGGTGGCATTTCGGTAAGAGCGCATTGAATTTTGCCTTCGAACTCCTCAGGCATTGTTGGTTAATTGGCGTAAACCTCCCGGAGAAAATTATCTGGAGGCGTTAAATCGCATTATGTTGACGAAATTCAACCACACGAGTATTAGGCTCACTTCAATAGTAACAATTTTGTTTGCTGCCGAAGACCTGAAACCAGTGAACTAATATTCTATCAATTGCCACAGCTTTGTATCATTATGAAACGTTATCAATTGAAACTACAAGCCTTGCTGGACACACTGGTAAAATGTACCATAAGTCCGTGAATACACAAGAGCGGCTACCGAGTTGAAAAATTTCGTCATTTCTATTGGTAGACCGCTGTACATAAAAAAATTATTTTTTAAAAACTCAGGTATAAGGGTGGGCCATAATAGATGTTAAGCGATTTCCGAAGATAGGGCGTAACAGATTGAGTGTAGCGTTTGCTGTAGGCCACGTAGTAGCGCCGTCCTGCTAGGAAAACAAATGTTGTCCAAGTCTTCCTCTTCAATTTTCTTAAATAAAAAATCGGTTAACATTGCGGCGATATCGGTCAACATTGATGGTTGCGGTTCCTTCTTCATTTTCGAAGCAAATGGGCCGATGAAAGTCCGCCAGACCAAAATCCGCATCATACAGTGATTTAGTGCTGGGTGCGATTGGCTTCTCTGAACGATTACGTGCTGGGTTTGCTGTGCCCCAAATGCGACAATTCTGCCTTGTTAACGTAACCATATATGTGGAAATGAGCCTCGTCCGAAAAGAATGACTTTCGGTAAAATTGGCCATCCTCGGTCAAACGTCTCTTCTGCCCAATATGTGAAACCGTAGAATAGTGAAAAATAGCGACATATTTCGTAAATTTTAGACTTTTTACTGAATATCTGTCAACTTTCCGAATGGTATTTGATGTTTTCCAATGTCTGAAATAATGAAAATTTAAATTTTGAACGTTAGACTGCCACCCGTTTATAAGAGATTTCGTCATCAAATTGTGCAAATGATTTATATTCTCAGGATTCCTGTAAAAAAAGTATCTAATTCTACTATGTAAAATACTTATATGATTGGTTTTTCACAACTAAAACTGATTTTTGTGAACCTAGTTTTCAATTTTGGAGCATATCCTGGTATCAACAATAAAATATTTGGAAGGAATGAAATAAAATTTTTGTATTAAACGCTTTATCGAGCA
>NW_026038574.1:0-2872 GCF_023373825.1 Bactrocera dorsalis
ACTGGAAGTCACAAGCTACAGATTGCAGTGGTTGATAAATCAAAAAACCCTCGGTCATTTAAAAAACAAAGGGTGATTGAATATTACTCATCAAAAAATGCATGGATGACAACATACATTTTTACTGAATGGTTTTTTAAATCGTTTATACCTCAGGTAAAAAACTATCAGACTGAAAATAGTTTGCCGAAAGAAGGTCTATTGATATTGGATAATGCAACATGTCATAGGGAGCCGTTGACATCTGAATGTGGACAATATAAAACTATGTTTCTCCCTCCAAATTGTACTAGCATTATCCAACCTATGGATCAAAATGTGATACGCCTGACTAAACTTTATTACAAAAAAGACCTCTTGTGTGAATTGGTCAATTCTGAATCAGACAGTACTGACATTTTTTTGAAACAATTCAGTATGTACGACGCTTGTGAATTGCTTAAGCGATCTTGGAACAGGGTATCGGATTCCACTCTAAAGTCCTGTTGGAAAAATATTCATACGCAGAGATGGGCTTCAGAAGATAACATTCCATTGTCAGTCTTACAACAAGAATTACCAGAGAGTGACCTTTCGGCTCGTTTTGAAGAAATTGAAGAATTTCGTGCAATCACAAATTTATTTCGCCGCAATACTGACGTGGAACTTTCTGAAGATGAAGTTCTTGCCTGGATTAATGACTCTGGCAGTAGTGTGGTTGCATATAGTAGCTCAGAATTGATTACAGAAGACGAAGAAGCAGAATCTAATATGATTAAGCGCGTTAAAAATCGTGAAGCTGTACAAGCTTTAAATACAAGTATAGATTGGGCAAAGCAACGAGGCATAGACACTGATCAAATATTAGTACTCAAGGAAATGCGTAATAAAGCTTTAGAAGCATGTGTATTGCAACAGAAACAAACTTGCATCACAAATTTCGTTAGAAAAAAACATCATAAAAAATAAGGTGTAAGCAATATTCTTTCTTAAAAATATAATAATAAATAAAATTAGTTCTGAAATACTATCCCGAGTTTTATTTTCGAATGGCGTCATTTTATGTGAAATAAAATACATAAATATAGCCTATCCACTAATCCGAATATTTCGCTAATCCGAATTGGGGTGTGCAATCATTAATTCGGATTAGCGAGCTTTCACTGTATATATGTAGTTACAATAAAATAGTAGCAGTATTTATACACGTATGTTTGTAAAATAAATATGAATTCATTATAACGTTGAGAACAAATTAATTGGTTGTCTCTATTTCTATTACGTTTATATTTATCATATATATGTATGTATGTAAAGCAAGTGTCTTCATATTGTTCAAGATCAAACAAATAAAAACACACGGGTTAATATAAACAAATACATGAATTGTTTACTATTTTATTGTCAAATAAGCGTAAGTCAAAAACTTAGTTCACTTTGTTGAATACACTTTGACATACACTATAAGCAAATACTTTTAAATTAAATTTTTAACATTTAACAACACGATTTTAAAACTTCACTTTTTTATAAAATCACTTTACATATTTATTTACTTACGATAATATTATGTACATATGTAATTATATCATTTTTATACATAAAACTCACCTTGACATTTCCCCTTCTCATGGGAAGGGATACAGCGGCACCCCCAAACTGCAACCAGCAACACACTTTCTGCAAGGCATTCTATACAAAATCAAACAACAAATATTTACAAATTTAATTAATTAATGTTACTATACTTACATACGCTGAATATCTCTTTGAATGATGATTTAATTTTTTACTAAAAAAAAACTTAAAATAACTATTTAAATTTTCCTGAGCTTCTTAAGCTTAAAAAAATGTCCTTTGAAATGATTTGACACATTACACGGTTGCACGAAACACATAGTTTTTACACTTACATTTATTATATAAATATTTTTTTATAAAATTAGAAACATTTAATAATATATTTATACAATAATTAATATTTTGGACAAAACTGATTAAATTTAATATTTAGGAATTTAATTAATCGAAAAATATTTAAATATTTTATAAAAAATATTGTTAAAGTTATAAATTTTAAAGCCTAACACGGCAACGTTTGACGGCAGATTTGAGGCATTTGAACGGTTTAGTAGTAGAATATTTGGGGGCAACCCGTACCAAGTGCCTAATTTGTAGTAGATTTTTGCGTATGTGTTAGTGAAAAATGAAGGATTGGTTACTTGTAGGTTTATACAATGCTCGTAGCGAACGGTCATCATGTCATCGTCGGATGATGATTATTTATTATTGGCATGTGCTGCAAACTTATGAAAAGAAAAAAAAAATTAAAAAGAAGAAGAAGAAGGCGGAGTGGATGAAAAACTGGTACAAACAGCGTAAAAAAGAGTTTATCGCATATGGATAAATCTCTCTTCTCAGAGCCCACTCGCAGAATATCCAGCAAGACGGATTACTTGTACATTTTTTGACGAATGGATTGCGACACTATTTAATGAGAGCTGCTCAACTAAGGTGGAGCCTATTAATATAAAAAAAAATAGGCATGTGATGCGAGTTAAGCAATACGCAGTCTAATCATGGCGTTTGTCCAGCAACCTTAAGGTATGTTTGGCGCGACCGGCGGTAAGATAAATTTGAAGATCTTTAAATTGTATAACTGCAATTTCCTTTCCGTCCTAGATTCCCTTGGGTTGATTATCATAGGAGAAACTTGTGAGTCACATTTATTTTCGGCGCTTTCCCAAAACATTTACCACAGGTAAGTTATATTAACCTCAATTATTACATAATATAATTAAATAATGATTTCGATTATGTTTTAATTATAAGCTTTTTACATTTCATATATTTTTATTAGTCTTTATTTCATTAAATTAAATTTGTAAATAAA
>NW_026038575.1:0-2808 GCF_023373825.1 Bactrocera dorsalis
TTTTGACTCAAGTCATAATTCACCCATTTTCTGAAACAACATCCTATTGTGTAGTTTAGTTATGAGACTTCATAAGTTTACGATGTCATTCTGTGAACCTAATCAAGGCAGGATTTCGCACATCTGCGATACCAACCTTCTTATGGTACCTAGGAACGTATACTAAACACCAATTTTTATCAAGATAAATTAATTTTTACTCAAGTTAATGCTTAAACATTTATATGCGCACAACTCTATATCGACCTGGACAATCTTTACTCGATACAAAGAACCGTGAGGTGTAAAAAACTTGCATACTTCGTAGTAAAACGTTGCGATAGTATAATAATAAACGCGTAAAAGTAAATATAAACCATTCTGAAAGGGTTCAAAATATTTCTTTCAATAAATTTATATGTTCATCAGTAAACACTCACTCTCCTGCAAGGCTTGTATTATAAAGGGTGATTTTTTAAGAGCTTGATAACTTTTAAAAAAAAAAAAACGCATAAAATTTGCAAAATCTCATCGGTTCTTTATTTGAAACGTTAGATTGGTTCATGACATTTACTTTTTGAAGATAATTTCATTTAAATGTTGACCGCGGCTGCGTCTTAGGTGTCCATTCGGAAAGTCCAATTTTGGGCAACTTTTTCGAGCATTTCGGCCGGAATAGCCCGAATTTCTTCGGAAATGTTGTCTTCCAAAGCTGGAATAGTTGCTGGCTTATTTCTGTAGACTTTAGACTTGACGTAGCCCCACAAAAAATAGTCTAAAGGCGTTAAATCGCATGATCTTGGTGGCCAACTTACGGGTCCATTTCTTGAGATGAATTGTTGTCCGAAGTTTTCCCTCAAAATGGCCATAGAATCGCGAGCTGTGTGGCATGTAGCGCCATCTTGTTGAAACCACATGTCAACCAAGTTCAGTTCTTCCATTTTTCGCCATTCACCGTAACGTTGCGTCCAACAGCATCTTTGAAAAAATACGGTCCAATGATTCCACCAGCGTACAAACCACACCAAACAGTGCATTTTTCGGGATGCATGGGCAGTTCTTGAACGGCTTCTGGTTGCTCTTCACCCCAAATGCGGCAATTTTGCTTATTTACGTAGCCATTCAACCAGAAATGAGCCTCATCGCTGAACAAAATTTGTCCGAAAAAAAAAAAAAACCGAACACTGATTTTGGTAATAAAATTCAATGATTTGCAAGCGTTGCTCGTTAGTAAGTCTATTCATGATGAAATGTCAAAGCATACTGAGCATCTTTCTCTTTGACACCATGTCTGAAATCCCACGTGATCTGTCAAATACTAATGCATGAAAATCCTAACCTCAAAAAAATCACCCGTTACCATGACTTGCCCCAGTCTTAATCATATATCCATCCTTGGAAGGTTATGCTCACCGTTAAAATGTTTATGGCAATAAATCCGTCACGTTTTCCAACAGCAATTTGTAGTCATTTTTAAATTCAAACAAAAGGACGTGCTCCAAAACACGTTAATGCATTTTAAATGGTATCATCGGAGCAAGTATCGTACACAACACAAATATATGTACTTATATAGTATAAGCAAAAACAAAGCAAATAGGTTTGTATGTAATTCTAAAAAAGTAATTCTTCACTAAATCACGCGTCTTAACAAGTTGAAAAATGATTTAACTTTCGCTTTCACACTCAGCTCACAAGTCATATGTGTGTATAAAGTTAATTTACGGATATTTATTCGAGAATGTCAACATAAAAGAGGTGGATATGTTCTTACTCCATTTTGACCTTTCACAATGAAGCCGGTGTAGATAAATCGTTCCCATTTACACCTAAACAATTCTTAGAGTTTTAAATATAACCGCATAATGAAATTTTGTTTTGAATAGAATAAATGTTTTAGGTTTCCCGCTAAAAATGAGATAACGAAACAAAATATTTGCACAGGGAAAGACAAATACGAGTAAATCATCCGGGAATGTATGTTGCATGAATGAAATTTAAATACACACAATGTGTGACAAAAAATAAAAAAAATGCTTCAATATACATTTTGTCGCCTTCAAATTAATCCTCTCCGGATGTAACACACCTATGCCGACAATTTTTGCTCCTCGAAACACTTTTATAAGCACTTTTTGTGATGACCTTCAGCTCTTTTAGCGAGCTTTGTTTTATCTCTTTGATCGACTGAAAACAAGTTCCACGGAGCGGAAATTTCAATTTTAGGAATAAGAAAAAATCATACCGCACCAAATCAGGTGAATACGGTCGTTGATCGTGGTATTAAATAATTGCATTTTTGCTTTAAATTCGGATACTATCGTACTCTTTTTGAAAAATATTTAGCTTTATCGAGACAAGTCGAGCAAGAACTCGTTTCATACCAAAAATATCCACCAAAATCATTCGAGCGGACTAGCGAGAGAGCTCTTTTGTCATCTCTTTAACACTTTCAAGCACCATATTTTTCAGTTTTTTAATACTTTCATGTCTTCAACAATCTCTCTACCGTCTTTGGAAGCTTTGTACCACTCGCAGGCTTCTAGTTTTGAATCTTTTCCAATATTCGCAACGATTCCGTGCACAAAATTCTTAGTTCGATATCCTTACTCATTGTCAAAATTGTAGCGCACTACTGAGGTATACGTATGTAGACTGACTTAAGCAGGTGCTATAAACTAACTGCGTAATATAATAAGTATTTATGTACCCGACTTTAATAATCTGAAAATGCATAGCAGTTAAAAGATCGTTTGATAATGTAATATATTGAAGCATCCGTGCTTGCAGTTGGTCTCAGAATGCATACCTTCAACTTGAGGACGCTTT
>NW_026038576.1:0-2781 GCF_023373825.1 Bactrocera dorsalis
GTTGCGTCCAACAGCATCTTTGAAAAAATACGGTCAATGATTCCACCAGCGTACAAACCACACCAAACAGTGCATTTTTCGGGATGCGATGGGCAGTTCTTGAACGGCTTCTCGGTTGCTCTTCACCCAAATGCGGGCAATTTTGCTTATTTACGTAGCCAATTCAACCAGAAATGAGAAATGATATCGTAGACCATAAAATCGGACGTTAAAGCGCGAAACAAATTTCGAACCGAACACTGATTTTGGTAATAAAATTCAATGATTTGCAAGCGTTGCTCGTTAGTAAGTCTATTCATGATGAAATGTCAAAGCATACTGAGCATCTTTCTCTTTGACACCATGTCTGAAATCCCACGTGATCTGTCAAATACCTAATGCATGAAAATCCTAACCTCTAAAATATCACCCGTTACTTTCTATGCTGAAGATGCTAGCCGAGTTTGGTAGACGTATAGAGAGAGATATGCCTAGATCAGCGGAGAATACCCCCGTGCCCACTCCGCAGCCCATTTTGGACCCGTCGGTATAGACTGAGATGGTATCCTCCTCTCCTATTGAACCTCTTCTCCATTCTCGTCTAGATGGTAACCTCACCTGGAAGTCTCTATTGAAATCCAGATTTGGGAGAATGTAGTCTGATTTGTAAATGGTGAGCTTTTTTAACATTACACTATGTCCGTAGTTCTGCTGATTCCAGTCAACCAATTCTTTAATCGTTTTATATTTCCACTAATTCTCCTAATACCAATATTTTAATACCATAGATATGAATTTTTAGAAATGAATTTTAGATTAAAATCCTCTTAGGAAAACGTAATAAAAGTAAATTGTGTATTGTGAATGACCAAATCCGTTCTGCATTAAAAAGCTTCGGACGTCAGACAAAGTAACCAAATTATATGGCATCAAATACATACTCAAATTTTTAATCATTCAATTCTGTTCACTTGGAAATTACTCAAAGAGATTAGTGCGAATTGAGCTGCCATATACTATACGTACATGTCGTCACCTAAAATTCAAAATAATGTAAAAACTATTTTAGAAATTTAGAGGGGAAAGAATAGAATACGTTATAAAATGGAAGATGAGTGAAACAAAATTTAAATATTGGTTAAAACAGGGTTATATCTGATAGCAGAACCTTAAAATGTTGGACATACTTATGTGCTTTTATGCATGTAATTTGAAATCGTAATCAATAAAATACTAAATTTTTTGATCATACGCTATATTGCATTTTAAATGACGATATGTACTATAAGTACGGAAGCCAATTAAAAATATAGAATTTATGCCAGTATGTGTGAGAGTGAGTGCATTCCCCATTGCTCATTGCATAAATTAATCCTCTGAGTGTCATTGTGCCAACTGTCATTCACTGTCACCTTCCGCAGATGTGTGTATGCAGTTGTACATATGTTTTTAGGTATATGTATAAATATGTATATATATGTGTATATATTCCAGATGTATATATATAGTTATGCCGTTATGCTTGAAATAATGTTTCATATTAAAAATGTCCCTTCTCTCTTATTTCCCATGGGGAATGTCACATATTGGCTGACATATGTATGCGGTAGAAAGTCCCCAAAAATCTTTGCATTAAGAAGATGGGGACAAAGCGAAGCATTGGTCCGATTCAACCCGTGTTTGACATACAGACAAACTCTTATAAGAGAAGGATTAATCCGTTATTTTAGTTTGTATATCACACATTCACCGACATTTTCGATCAAAAGTCTACCGGGTCTAGATATTCGGTACCTACGGGTTTGAACAGTTTTTATTGGCAGTAAATAGTTTTTGGTCATAAGTTGGCATACACTAAAGATATTATTATTGCAGAGTTTTATCCCGTTAGGTTAATTCCTTCTTGATTTGTGTACTGGAAACGTAAGGAGTCAAGTGGAATTTAAAATTGTGATACAAAGGAAGTAGACATGGTTGTTTTCCGATTTCGTCCATTTTCACAATAAGACATAAGAATGTAAAAAAATGCCGCATACTAAATTTTCCAGAAATCAGTAGGTAGGGCCCGAGATATAGGGATTGTTCCGCAAAAACGTGGGCGGTATCTGCAACGCCCCATAATCCATACTTCCACCACCAGTATCGCGGCTTTTAGTAGTTTTTAAGAGTACCGTTCATACAAGGATCTGTCGCAAAAGAAACATGACTGTTGGTAAAAAAAACAACAAAAAAATTAATATTTGTTCAAAAGTTATATTTTTTTATTCAAAGTAGATTTTTGTGCTTCGATACAGCGTTTAGCCCCGGTCAATTAGCATTTCAAATGAGTGTTTAAGTCCATGTATCGGAATTCTCTTAAGAATATCGGTCGTCGCCTTTTGGATAGCTGAAATGTCCTGAAACCAGTGTCCTTTCATGGGCAAATGAAGTTTTCTAAATAGGTAAAGATCACAGGTGGCCAGACAGGTGAGTAGGTTGAGTGGTTAATGGTTAATATGGATTTTTTGTCAAAAAATCACTGACAAGCGTCGGACCGATGACACGGCGGGCCCCAAAAATTTTAATCGGTTGCAACAGGTGCCAGGACGCTCCCTCACGTATTGCGGTCGCAGCACGCGACGAATGCGTGACAAAAGGCGCTTCATAACACCAAGGTAAAACACAGCATTAATCGTTTTGGCCCAGGTGGGACGAACTCTCGGATTACAATACCCTCGGAATCGTAAAAAACAAATCAGGCATTGTCTTTTATTTTTGACTTTTGGCCGACCCGACTTCTGATCGTCACAGAGGTCCTCACGA
>NW_026038577.1:0-2621 GCF_023373825.1 Bactrocera dorsalis
CTCGGCTATAAACGTGTAAGCGGTGTTTACGCCATAAAGAAGATGAAGAACAATCTTAAGCTTGTAAATTGTGAGAAAAAACTTTTCAGTTGTAGTCGAACTTAGCCGTTTTTTACTTGTTTAATTACATAAAGTTTTCAGTTGAAAGAATATGTAATTAAAAAAAAATCTTGAAATTAATTTCCTACAGGGTACTTACACAAACACACACACAAAACTCGTTACACATGCAGGCATTAATTACATTTGAATTTTTTTGTTCCACAAGCGAGCAAATATGAATGAAACGAAGCATGTGTGGCTTTTAAATTATGTTTTCGGCAATTTAATGCATAAACTCAAGCATATTTCTGTTTTCATATTTCAAACTGGAGACTTTTAATATTTGCCATATTTAATTTTAAAATTGATATGCACTCCATTTGCTGGTGGCGGATTAAATTTGTCATTACGTATATGTATAAATACACACATACATAATATACATAATATACATATATCTAGATGCGTGCGTGTTTATGCTTGTATATACTATATGTGTGTGTGTGCAATTATTTATTTGCCCTCAAGTCACGCACTAAAGCTGTCAACAGCACTTCGCGAGAAAATTAATTACAAATGCACATTATGTAGATTAAATTTTTTAAGTCGCAAGCAAGGAATTTTGAATGCAAACACGACTAAATTTTACGCATATAAATACAAAAGTGTTTGTAAAGCACATTTATGTTCAAATAATGCTTAATTTTAGTTTGCCAACAAATTGAAGTTTTATTAAATTTTAATTACTTTCATAACCCACTCGAATTCAAAACTCCCGCTTGAATTGCGGCGGCATAATATCTCTTGCAATAATATTCAAAATGAAAGGGTTATTCTTTAGATGTGTGTGTGAAAATGTATGCGTGCGCCATAAAAGCGGGTAATTAAAATAAGATTCGCATCTCAATGGCTGAAATTAAAATAATTTATTTCTGTTATGAAGTCATTTGGCTGCTCATTACACGAATCTATTCTATGGTATAGAACAGCGCGCCGCTGAATGGAGGCTCATCTTTGTTGTAGGGTGTTCTTCGCAACGTTTTTGGGTGTAGTTGCTTGCCTGGCAATATTATTTAGTGGACGAGAGGCTCTGCTAATCTTCGTACACTGCTTTTCTGCGTTAATGGCAAGGCTTATAGCAAATAACGGTGTATAAATCCCATTATTCCGTTAACTGTAATATAATTAGCGTTTGCTAAGGGAGCATAAACAAGCAATAAATGGTCATTAAATTATGGAAAGCAGTTTTAAATTACATAAGGATGAATGGTTGTCCCTAAGACTCGTACTAGCCTCACCGTTCGAAGGCGCCTATTTGGTCTTCGTAGAAGGCTACTGTCAAAATTGTAGCCGAATCGGAGCCTTAGTATTTCCTGACCGCATACCACACAGCGCTCAAGAGCACAGCGGATCAAATCAATACGTTCCTCAGCGCCTTGAAAATGACAGGCATTTTCGGTACCAATTGGAAGAGTGGAGTGGACACACTAACCACCTTGGTAGGGTTCGAGGCCCATCTAAGTTCTTTGTCGTACTTTGGGTCCCGCACACGCACATCTCTGCCTGCATTCGGGTATTAAACCACAACCAACACGATACTCCCTGAGGGGCCAGTCCCTATAAGCATTGGAGGGAACTCCATGGGCTCCTGCTCCCCGCTCCCCGTGTTAGCAGAGTTAAGTCTCCGGTCAGACCTCAGGCCGGAACTACTACCAGTTCCTGAAGTCCGAGTACATTGGACATTCTGCAATGACATGTACCCAATCCTCAGTGCGTGCTCTACACATACATTCAGATTTTTCCGATAAATTTCTGTTATGCAAAAATACATTCAGAGGTCCATGCCCAGTAAGTAGGAGGCCCAAGCTCAGAAAGAATCTGAAATCTGGGTTTCCTTCTACAAACCCAGCATCCCGAATATACTCGTATTTTATTAGTGCAGTCCGATAAGTTTTATTTATGGTCCCGCCGGGGGAAGCAGAGGAAGAGGAAGACCTCCACTCCGTTGGAAGGACCAAGTGGAGAAAGACTTGGCTTGGAATAGCCAAATGGCGCCACGTAGCGAAAACAAGAAACGGCTGGCGCTGTTGTTAACTCGGCTTTAATCTGGTATGCGGTGTGTACGCCAGTAAAGAAGAAGAATAAGTCCGATAAGTACCTAACCTCACCGACAGATGGCACAACTATCATAAGAGTCCGTTCTTATAGACATGGTAGACGTCAAGTTTCAGCTAAATCAGAGTCGTAATTTTGTTTTCATTGCGCCTGGAAGCATTCGTGATGGCGAATTTTTGTTTTCTAGAAACAGCAATATCGGACAGGCATTCGATTCTTGTTTTTGTACCAGAAAATGGGTAAAATTGGTTTAACCTTGTTACACATGGACTTTTGATGAGCGACGACCAAATGCCTCCACATCAGTTTCCACTAAGAATAACGTGACAACAGTCCACGTATTCATACTAATAGGCCACTGATTGAAAGTAGGCAAAATAGTTGTGACAGTAGGCACCACAAAAGACCGTTGGGTGCCGCATTTGCCTTCTCTAGATAACAACAGAAATCGTGGGATCACTTCA
>NW_026038578.1:0-2586 GCF_023373825.1 Bactrocera dorsalis
GTTCATTCGGACAACATTGCCTAGCCAGCGTAGCCGCCATATTTTAATTCGCTGAACCATGTCAAAGTCCAACATACAACTCATCGTATTTAACAAAAGTTTATAATGTTAACAACGTTATGTGGATACATAGTATACTCAAATTTTGTGTAAAATTCCTTATTTATAACATGCTCTACTTTTAGTGTAAATTTATGTGCCATTTGGCACGATTCCGATTACTTTGGCGGAGGGGTAAAAAAACCGAATTTCCGGGAAAATGGGGTATGTACGGATAGGGGGGCTTCTCTAGAGGAGGAATATCCAAAAATTATGTAAAAATAGCTAATATTTTTAAAAATATTCACGTTTAAAAATTCAAAATTTGCCCTAACAACACATGTTATTTCTCCATGTTTCACAGAATATTTTCACGTTTTTCACTCAACTATATTTAAAATACTACACATCTTAAACATTGAAATAAGTTCACTTTTCACCTTTTATTTTGTAATTTTTCAGCCAAATTTAGTAAATTTAAAATCACTTACTACATAGTTATGGCTGAAAAGCTTTAGAGTGTTTAATATGTTACGAGGAAAACCAAACATTGCCACACCTTAAAAACCAAAAGTGAAGGATTTTTTTTAGCGGTTTCACAGCGTTTTCTTTGTTTGTACTTTCGAGTCTCGTTATTAACTATTAAAAAAAAACTATAAAGAAGATTTTTCGAGCTAAAATTGAATATGTGAACACTTTTCTATATACATACATACATCTATTGAGATAATATGTGATTTTATATTTAATAAACACAGATAAGTAAAATCCGTGTGATATATACCTATTATATTATACATATGATTGTAAGTATAAACATTTTTATATATAGGTACATATTACAATTTTATATACTATACTAAAATCATCAGCGAATACCCGGGGTGACCGAAGTACTCTCGCGTAGTTACTCCTTTCTTTATGCGTTGGTGGGGCCTTCGGCCGCGCCTCTAAAAAAATAACCCTGGCCGAGCGAATACCCGGGGTGGACTGAAGTACTTTCGCGTAGTACTCCTTTCTGCGTTTGGCGGCCTTCGGCGGCGTCTCTAAAAAAAAAAATAACCCTGGCCGAGACGAATACCCGGGGTGACTGAAGTAACTTTCGCGTAGTACTCCTTTCTACGTTTTGGCGGCCTTCGCGCCGCGCTTCTAAAAAAATAACCCTGGCCGAGCGAATACCAGGGGTGACTGAAGTACTTTCGCGTAGTACTCCTTTCTGCGTTGGCGGCCTTCGGCCGCGCTCTAAAAAAATAACCCTGGCCGAGCGAATACCCGGGGTGACTGAAGTACTTTCGCGTAGTACTCCTTTCTGCGTTGGCGGCCTTTCGGTATAAAGTGGTTATATTTTATGGTTATCATGCACTCAAAATTTAAGTTTTCGTTATAAAATGGTAAATTTTGGTTATTATATCTGTCAGCGATTTCCATTTATTTTTGATGATACATTGGTTTGTATTTTAGTCGACGATATATATATTATTATATTTAAAATATGAGTTCAAACGGTAGAGGAGGAGTAGAATAACTATCAGCTGGTGGTATATAAACAAAGGTACAGCTGAGAGGTGCCACTGTAGAAACGTCAAGGGGAGTCCGGTAGACCTTTTTTGTAGAGCATTCAATTTCCTACAAAGTCTAAGGAACAAGATATTTTTTCAAGTAGTTGGAAGCGAGATATAAATTTTTTCTATCTGATAATAAGAAAAAAAGAGAAAACTGTAAGAAGGAGGACCTTCCCGTTACAATTAGGAATTCATGCTTGGAGAGGCTTTCTTAGAGGTGTCTAGGAACCTTTTTTTCCGAGTACCAAACAAAAAAAATTTTTTTTTGGAATCACCCTAATATTTATTTATATCAAGAAGACACAAGGTCTGTCGCAAAAGAAACAGGACTGTTAAAAAAAACAACAAAAAATTAATATTTTTCAAAAGTTATATTTTTTATTTAAAGTAGTTTCTTGTGCTTCGATACAGCGTTTAGCCCGGTCAATTAGCATTTCAAATGAGAGTTTAAGGTAATTTTTCAGATTGCTGTTGAGAATATCGGTCTTTCCCTTTTGGATAGCTGAAATGTCCTGAAACCAGTGTCCTTTCATGGACAAATGAAGTTTTCCAAATAGGTAAAAATCACAGGGTGCCAGATCAGGTGGGTAGGGTGAGTGATTAATGGTTAATATAGAGTTTTTTGTCAAAAAATCGGTGACAAGCGTCGACCGATGACACGGCGCATTATCGTGCAACAGGCGCCAGGACCCTGCCTTACGGTATTGTGGTCGAGCACGACGAATGCGTGACAAAAGACGCTTCATAACACCAAGGTAAAACGCAGCATTAATCGTTTGGCCAAGTGGGACGAAATCTCGGTGTACAATCGGAATCGTAAAAACAAATCAGCATTGTCTTTATTTTTGACTTCTGAAGACGACTTTTTATGGGTGATAGCTCACGACCTTCTTAAAATCGCTTAAACCACTCATACTACGGGATAGGCACTGATCACCATAAACTTTTTTCATCATTTGAAATGTTTTCCCAAGTTAGAACAAAA
>NW_026038579.1:0-2452 GCF_023373825.1 Bactrocera dorsalis
ATATCATTATTAATTTATTCACCAATATAAAATTTTCTAATATTGTTCATTTCTTCAAAGTCGTTGGGGTGTGAACAGAAACGCTTAGAGCTTCGTTTTCACCCGAAGAATCCGTACAACAAAGTTACCGGTGGCGATGCTGTTCAAAGCGCGGGTTTGCTAATTTCTGTGAAAGTACGACGCTCCAAAAAGAACCGTAGTTCACCTGCCGAATATCGCTTGTGCATTCTTGGACACTGCAAACGAACTTTTACTTTTAACAGTAAGTGTTAAGTATGTAATGTATGTACATATGTAAATTTTGCAATTTATTTTATTTGACTGTACTTTCAATTTTAATATATACTTTTAATATTAAGTTCAGGAAGTCTTAGTGTTTACAATAACTTAATTTATTACATTACTTAGGGTTGCAGATTTACTCATATTAAAATAATTCTAATTTATATTTTTAGGCTTATGTGACTTTCAGTTCTTGCCTTTGTACAAGCAGCCAAATGATTCAAACTTAAAGTTTAATTTATCAAGCTTGCTTCCTCAATCCATCACAGATACAGACTATTTTGCGTAAGTTCAAATAATACACGTAATGTATTTAATTTATAATAAAAAACCATTCAATTTTCTTAGACAAACAGATTTACCTTTAGTGAGTTTGCCACAAATTTTCGCACGAGTCGACACTACCAATTCGACAATATTTCGAGGTGATCAACAAGATGACGGTCAAAATGACGTGCTGGGTGTGATACAGAAATCTACATATGACAGTCGCGACATAGTGCCATTCAGTATGACAGATGTTTTTCCGGAACGTCCAGATTTACAAACTGTTAAACGAATGCGTATAAAATATGTGTCTGATGAACAACTCCAGAAAGTGAAAAGTGTAAGTTGAAGAGATGTCGAAGGCCAAGCTAGAATTTTTATATAAAAAATTTAAATATCGGCCGCACCGCAGCTAATATACCAGGAACAGCTGCATTTCTCATATAAAAGAGTATAAAATGATCTATATCTAAAGTTTAGAAAGAAATGTCGGGGACCCTGTAAAATATATATGTATGTAAATGATCAGGGTGTTGAGCAGAGTCTGCTTGCTTGCATAAACTGTTTATTTTCTGTTTTTGAGATATCGATCTGAAATTTTAAACACGTTACATTCTTCGAAAAATGTAAAGTTTTTTTATATTTTATTTTTGTCTATTTATTATATGCAATATGTCTGTAGTTATTTGAGGAATGCCCAATTTGGACACGTAAAGGGCTGCTCTACGAATCTGGTGTATCTCTTGAAAAACTAAAATGCATTGTACCATCCCTGTCTTATTACTTTTCGACTGGACCATGGCGTACGCTATACGTGCGTTATGGTTATGATCCCCGTAAGGATTTCAAGAGTCGTTATTACCAAACATTTGACTATCGACTACGATTCCGTTCTGGCATGTCCGAATTCGTAAGTATTTTTTTTGCAAATTCAAGCATATGTAAACTGAAAATATTTCTAAAATAGGTGGCAAACAGGAAGGATCAACTCAAAAAGCAAAATGAGAGTCCATACGAACTTAGCGAATTGGTGCAAGATATAAATTATCCATACTTCGAAGAAAACAAATTACCACGCTCTCGGCAATGTATTTTAAGAGTAAGCGTTATAAGTTTATTTGTTTATACATAAACATGTTCGTTTGAAAAAATTATATTTTTAGTATTGTGATTTACATATGCCGAAAATTCAAGAGATGATCGAGAAGATACCGTCACCGCGCACTGGTGCAATATGTAATGAGAAAACGGGCTGGCTACCGGCAGGCTTTGACATGCAAGTTCGTCAGATAATGAGTAATTGCATTAAAGAATTATTACGAAATCATTATCGCAAAGGTCAGACACATGTTGAACTGGACTCAGTAGATAATGCGGTTCGTTAAATTTATACGTAAATTATTTTAAATTTTACAAGTTTTGTTTCGTGTTGTAGGAGGATGCAGATGCTGAAGGCGACGTAACATTTGACGAGGACAATAGTGATCTTTGTCGAGAAATTTTCGACGAGTAAATCTTATTTTGGGTATTTTTACTAAATGCAAATAAATGAATGCATTTAAGCATATTGTTTAGTCAAATGCAAGCTTTACTATGTGTTTTTATTCATATTAACCCTTTCAGCCCCAAAGTTGCTTATAAGCAACTTCTTTATAGTATGTTTGACATCTTTTAAAAAGTCCTTTGGGGCTGAAAGGATTAAGAACGTCGCGTCATTTAAGGTTTGCAACGATCAAGGAAACGTGGATACAAACAAACTTCGCGAATATGATAGCGATTGAGTAACCAGCAAAGAAAACGTTCCAAGCCGAGACCGTATCCACCATGCGGTTGTGTGCCATATATACGTTGTTCAGTATACCAGTAATATGGTGTTGGGTCAATGCCCTCGCGTTTATAACCT
>NW_026038580.1:0-2447 GCF_023373825.1 Bactrocera dorsalis
AATGCCTATATGGAAATATTAATAATAATAATTTTTTCGTTTTGTCCTATTAGACCATGTAACGACAAAGGGACATCCAAGCCTTCATCTTGCAAAATTGATAATAATGAGTTTACTGAATTTCTACTTGAGCTGTACTCAAAGTACCACTTTTTCAGTTTATATTTTAAATCATTTTTTCTAAAAAACAACAAACACGTGGTAATTAAAAAAAAAGATTATTTATGTTGAGTTTAATTTCGTTTTCATTGGAAATGTTTTCCATAAATACATATATCATTGCTTGTAGATTCTGCTTGCACATTTTGTAGTTGCACTCTAGCTAAATGTGCAGCTGCTAATCTTTTTATATGACGTTTGCCGAAACCGCGTATCATCTGATAATATTATTAGTATGTACGATATGTACATGTATATAACATATTTAATAAAATTTAATGATTAATAAAATTTGATGTTAGTACTTACCAGAGAACGGCATCGGCTGAATGAAAAACATTCGTACGCATACCTCAAACAGCGGTCGGCGACATAATCACACTTGTTTCCGTGGATCAGTCCGATCCAACATGCATGGCGCTTCACATTTTCGTTGTTGACTTTTAAATTCACTCGTGTGTGTGCGATTGTTTATTTGTTTCACCTTTTTCCCGAGTTATGTTCGGCCCTCGTGTCCAACTATAAATGATTTCGGACGCTTGCTCATTCTGGGGGGGTAATTCGTCAACAATCATTGTTTTGAACAAGAACAACCACTCCCACTCGCAAAAAATCAACTCGTATGATTTTACTCATGGAGCGCGCAGCAAGCGGCACTTTTTCCGCACAGATGAAACGTGGAGAAGAAACGAAAACAAAAACTAGCACTACAACAAACAAGCTGCAGTATCGTGGCAACGCATGGGGCTTGCATAGAAATTGTTACTGTGCATGCACGCTCACATCGTGTCGTCTTCGTCTTGTCGCTAATAGTTTACTCATAAGTCAATCAACTCAAATTGAACCGAAAGAGGATTTCCGTCACACATGCTCATTTTTTGAAACGCTGACTTTTGTTCAGTGAGTTGAATTGATGGGAGAAATTTTGAACCGAAGACTCAAGATCCTCGGAATGATGTGTACGGCAAAATTAGTTGATTTTTACTCATCACTCTGGTTTTTTCAGTGAGTTAGGTTGAATGAAAAAGTTCGCGTATGAGTAAATCAAGAAAATAGTGATTTTTGCAGTTCTCTGGTACTTACCTTGATAACTATATATGTATGTACATATATATATCTCCACTTTTATTTCTATGCACTTTATATTTATTGCTTAATTTATTTGCAACACCCACAAACAAAATTCTTCTTTAAAGTGATAAATAACTTCATGGACGAGAACGTTTACCAAAAAATGCCGTTACTTCTTGAAAACAACAACAGAAATTTGTACAAGCATACAATTTGCTGAAATCGAAAGCGGCTTAGTAGCGAGGTTGAATTAAATTTATAAACCTTTTCTTCATTGGCATACCATCAATTTACGAAGTAATCACTTTCATCTTCCATAGCCAATAAGTACTTTCAAAACTAATGAAATATAGAAGTACTGTTTCCAAGTTCCACTGGGTTGTTACGGCAAAGTTGTGTATCAGTATTGTTGTTGTAATTTTGCCAGATTCGATTGTTGTTATTAAAGCGTCTGTCAGAAAATTGCCTATTCATATTGTTGTTGTTTGACTGAGAATTAAAAGATCTAAAAATGTTACATGTGCTTGACTGAGGAGGATACTCTTTGTTACTGAACTTTAAATAACCATTTGACTTTATTATATCGTAAGCTTCTTTCAAATTTCACGGATTTCTACTCACGATGATACTTCTCACCGGTTCTGGTAGACCGTATTTAAAAGAATTGAGAGCAATTCTACCATTACCTTCACTGGTAATTTCTGGCAATTGATTATCACTAACACATAAAAGCCGTTATTTAAACGACATAAAAAATTGTTTAATTTAATAATAAAAATTTTCTATATTTGAATCACATCGGCAAGATTCCGTTATTTTTATCGATCAGGTTTTATCACTGAATTTTTCTCCCCATGATATTTTTCTATCAAAACTTTTTTAATTTCAGGGCATATTTCCGGTGTTACCGTTAACTAATAATGACCTTCTTGCATTTCCAACGATTTTGTTCTTTAGTATTGCCCCATGAGTAAAACTTTATAATTCTAAAGGACAAGAATCTAATATATTCCACCATAGAATCTAATTCGTTGTAAAAAACTTAGCAAAGCATCTCCATTCCCATCATTAATTTGGTATGCTATTTTAGATTTGTAGTTTACTAGTTTAAACTTAGCCATATCATCTAAATTATTCCATATTGAAGTTTTTCTTGGTCTAATATAAATTGTAATATATGTATGTTTTATTCACTATTTGTGTCTCTTTAATAACTA
>NW_026038581.1:0-2440 GCF_023373825.1 Bactrocera dorsalis
GCTGACATTTACGAAGCACATCAGTAAAATAACTTTACAAGCACACAAGATGTTGGGCTTCATTACCAGAGATTTTGCTGATCCTCGATCACTTCTCAATTTATACTACTCACTAGTCCAACCAATCCTGGAATACGGCTCAGTTGTTTGGTCTCCATATACAGATATTCTGATCAGTAGAGTTGAGAAAGTCCAGAGAAAAATGTGTAAGACATTAATTTATCATCGTGCCCAGCCAACGCGGAACATCTCTATGGAGGAAATCTGCTGTCAGTACAAAATTAATGGTCTTAGGTCACGCCGTCAAATTGCTGATCTGGCCTTTTTCTATAAAGTGGTGAATGGACTCATTGATGCACCTGAGATCAACAGTAGTTTCGAATTTGCACCTGTAAATTTAACACTAAGACGCAAACGTCTGCTTAAAATAACTAAATTTACTAAAAACTATGTTGCGAATGGACCGCTCAATCGCATTGCAAACCTTGTCAACTCGCTACATAACGACCTGAACTTCTACGGAGGAACATTCAGTTGCAAATCATTTTTTATATTAAAATAATTTTAACTAATTAATAGTTTAAAAATGAATGTGGGTGATTTTTTTTGAGGTTAGGTATTTCATGCATTAGTATTTGACAGATCACGTGGGATTTCAGACATGGTGTCAAAGAGAAAGATGCTCAGTATGCTTTGACATTTCATCATGAATAGACTTACTAACGAGCAACGCTTGCAAATCATTGAATTTTATTACCAAAATCAGTGTTCGGTTCGAAATGTGTTTCGCGCGCGTGTTTTGTTCAGCGATGAGGCTCATTTCTGGTTGAATGGCTACGTAAATAAGCAAAATTGCCGCATTTGGGGTGAAGAGCAACCAGAAGCCGTTCAAGAACTGCCCATGCATCCCGAAAAATGCACTGTTTGGTGTGGTTTGTACGCTGGTGGAATCATTGGACCGTATTTTTTCAAAGATGCTGTTGGACGCCACGTTACGGTGAATGGCGATCGCTAGCGTGCGTTGCTCACAAACTTTTTTGTTGCCAAAAATGGAAGAACTGAACTTGGTTGACATGTGGTTTCAACAAGATGGCGCTACATGCCACACAGCTCGCGATTCTATGGCCATTTTGAGGGAAAACTTCGGACACAACAATTCATCTCAAGAAATGGACCCGTAAGTTGGCCACCAAGATCATGCGATTTAACGCCTTTAGACTATTTTTTGTGGGGCTACGTCAAGTCTAAAGTCTACAGAAATAAGCCAGCAACTATTCCAGCTTTGGAAGACAACATTTCCGAAGAAATTCGGGCTATTCCGGCCGAAATGCTGGAAAAAGTTGCCCAAAAATTGGACTTTCCGAATGGACTACCTAAGACGCAGCCGCGGTCAACATTTAAATGAAATTATCTTCAAAAAGTAAATGTCATGAACCAATCTAACGTTTCAAATAAAGAACCGATGAGATTTTGCAAATTTTATGCGTTTTTTTTAAAAAAAAGTTATCAAGCTCTTAAAAAATCACCCTTAGTAACTTCATCACAGCCACGAAGAACAAGCTACTCAACTATCATTGATTAATCAAACTTGAATTTTATAACTAATATTATTACCCTTGTCTTGTTGTATTTTCCCTTATATTAAATATTAAATATTAATTATTCAAATGTATATTGCCGATTGGCGTTGGTTCAATTAAATAAATAAATAAATATATTTTTCACTTTCTTTCTTACTATTTCTTACTTACTTGCAGAACTTTTTATTATCTTATTTTCACAGCCACACTTATTTGCAATACAAATTACTCATTTTCTACGACGTTGCATTAATTCAGACACGTAATATTTTACCAGATTTGATGCCTTACAATTGACTTCTCGCCAGCTGCTCTCCGCACTGTTGGTAGCATACTTTTCGCGATCTCAGCAAATAATTGCTGTCCGTTCGATCTAACAAACCGACTAATCTTCATCGTTGACCAAAGCCCCGAAGAGCACATAACATACAAATGAGTGATTGAGGTGAAGGCAAAGAGAAAGTAAGCAAAGAAGAAGAATTGTAGTAAAAAAAAGAACCACAAAAAGATTACTAAGAAAACCATGTTTAAGCAAGCGGGTTGAATTGTTGACAAAAAGTTTATGAGAATATTTTTGGTCGTTGATTTACATTTCATACACAGAGTCAGCGGATGTTCCTCATAATTTGAGAGTGTGGCGGGTATCCACTAACGATCAAAAGCAATCTTCAGTCACCAGGTTACAGAGAGTGGGTTTATTAACCGAGACGTGAATCGTTCTGTTTTCCGAGGGATTTTCTTGTCTTTCTTATACATCGTCTTTCTCTTAGACCCTTTACATCTAACACTCTCCAAATATAGTCGCGAATTAAACTTATTAATTAAAATTCTAGAGTTGCAAATCATTTTTTATATTAAAA
>NW_026038582.1:0-2356 GCF_023373825.1 Bactrocera dorsalis
GTAAAGAATGCTTCCTAATTCATTGACAGTCTTTTCAATTTATTTTTTATTTTTTTTCTAGATGCTTTTATGTCAACAGTTTTAATATTTCAAAACTTTTGGTTGTTCCTGTTGCATCAGTATACCAATCATACCTTTGGAATATTATTGCAACGTACTTAGTACGATTGTCCTCTTGCTTTAAAATATTTCTCAGACTTGATTTTTGTATGCTAAAGTATTTTCCAGCGACTACTATCTTGAGGGAGGATGAAGACAGGATGAAGCAGTTATACAGTATAACTGGAACCAAGTCGGAATTATAAGGAAAATATCTTAACAATGCCTCGCAAGCAAAAAATCAATAAAGTTCTCCTAGAGTACCAACCTTAGCTAAAATGCTGTTCAAATTTCATGATATATTATTCAATCATTCCCAAGTTATTGGTAAGATAGATAAATTTTGTTTAGAATAAAAAAATATATCTCGTTTCTTTATAAATCATCCGCTCTTTGGAAAAAGAGTCCGCAGAGTACGAGCCAGCACAAATTACATACCCTCAATTCAAAAGTTATTGGGTATTGCAACAGAAATCAAATCTTATGATAGGAAACCGTAACATGTGCTCCAAGTGCTTGTGAATATGCATTAAACACTTAACAACCGTTTAATCAATTGATTTGAGGTTTATCTCAGTCTATCGCCTTTCGCAACTTAAGTTTGCTCTTCAAATTCAACTCATAAAGACAAAGCGATGATTTCCAAGCCTCAACTGTGGGACAATGACGCAGTGCTACTTTTAGAACTTTGTTTCAGTTATAATAATTTTGACGATGCATGGTATGTGCTCGGAAATGCAAGTATTCATTTACTGATTTTATCTTACTATCGCACAGCTGACTGCATAACACTTCTTGCAACAGAAATTTCTCTTGCCAAAAAGGTAGACCTTGAAGTGGCCATACCACATAGCGCTTATGCATAAGCATCAATTGAAAGCTCGATAGTCTCTTACAAACGGACATTTAATGTTGTTGCATCATCACCGTTAATACATTGTCCTTCATTCGACTTAATCAAATTGCTTTAAAGAATTGACCCGATTTTACTGAATAGCCTCGGTACTATACTAAAACAAACACTTTCTGTCGATTTTCGGTAACCTTGTTTAGTATTAAATCGTTCGGTGTAGTTCAATTCTACCAACGGATTGGATGAAATTATTTAACGCCTTTTAATGGGTCGTGGTACTACAACTAACTTATTCATAATAATTTTCGAGGGCTTACCACCTATAAGTAATTTTGTAAAATTTAAAAACTAAATTATTTTCGTATACCTAACAAAATGATAGAGCTTAAGATTTGAAGATAGAAATATTCTTAGAGGATGGTTGCCAACTATATTTCATTAAATAGTGTTATATTACTAAAATACTTCACAAAAAAATTATTGGATTACTGAGAAGGGTTGCCAACAGTATAGAAAATATAATTAAACAATTTAATAAAATAAAATATCTATGGATAAGTGTGTTAAACTTGTGGGTAGTTAAAAAGATTTCAGATGAAAATATGTTATTGAAAAGAGTTCCCACCCTTTTAATTTTTAAAGTAAATGAGATATTTACGGGGTTGGCACTTGTCTTTAACTTTTAATATTTCTTTACATTTGATGGTGGAGACATACTGCGTTTAAAATTATAGAATATAAAATTTTTAAATGAAATGAACTTGCAACTCGATGTTGGAATGAAATGACTTACCGCGATGACGCTAAAACATAGACTTTGTTTCCAGAACTTCAACATGACGAGTGATGTTTGTTGTTTATGTGACTCTGAAACTTTTTGTTACCGCCTTTTTCGGCGTTTAAATGGCTGTTGGATTGGAAGATTTGAATTGCAGTTTGTCTTGATGACGCATTCAACAAATCTGAATGGGCGCAATGCAGCGCCAGATAGGGTTCGAGAGCATGCGGATGCTTCGTGACGATGCAGTTCGAGGGATGCAACATTCACGCAATCACAAACAAGAAAAGCGACGAAGTAAGTAATGCAAGCACAAAAGGTGTACGAATTATATTGCTATTACGATTACATATCCTCATATTCATCAGCCGCTCAACTGCTTTATTTATCCGTAAAAATTATCAGGATTCCGTGGGACATCTTTTATTGAATCTGTTAATCGTTGCATTGTTCCTACTTCTTAACTTTTTTGCTGGGGTTCCTTCCTTCGTTTGCATTTGTTTGCTCTTGCTTATCGTTGAACCGTAGAAATTACGACGTCAAAAATCACCTAACAAAAGCCGTCGTCGTTATTGCATTCAAGGTCGTTTAGATACATTTTCTGCTAGCGGTTTTATACCACTTGT
>NW_026038583.1:0-2301 GCF_023373825.1 Bactrocera dorsalis
CCGAAGGTATAATTTTTAAAATTTTTCAAATAAATTAAACATGTGTTTTAACTCAAATTCATTTATTTTTATTTTATTTCAGATTGTAAAAACATGTAATTTATATGTTTAGGTTTTGTTAAGAAAAAAAATACCTATTGAAATTATTGGAAAAAATGGGTCATCTTTTTTTGGATTTTCTTTTTTTGCAAATTGCTGAACACGGCTTTTTCGCGGAGACGTTTAAGTACGCTGATATATGTTGGACTTATATTTTCATCTTCCGCCCATTCCAAAGCTTTATTAAAAATGTTGATTGCTTCACTAGGCTTTATTCTTGTATGTGGTCTTTCCAGATTACTATCCTCGCTTTCACTTTCATCACTAGTACCTCGTTCGTTTCGGTTGAGTTAGGAAAATCTTCAGTCCATTCATTGATATCAGCAATTGAAAAACTAACCTGCAAATACGCAATTTAAATCAAATGAGTTATTGGATGGAAGAAAAGGTTCAAACCTCTGGATTAATTGAATGAAGCAGTTCTATTGCGCGTTCTTGTTGGCAGTTAATTGGTAAACAAATCCTTTCTCTGAAAGTAGCTAATGGAAATAGAGCTTAAAATGTTCGTCCAGCATTTTGCTATTGTTTCCTTTTCAAGACGTTGCCAAGCTAAATCTAAATAGCCAATAGCATCTCCTAACGTCAATTTCTTTAGGGCTTCAATAACATCAGTCCCTGTGGCTACAATTGATGCCAAAAGACTATTTCTGTAGAAAAGTTTTGTAAGTCGTATGGCATTTTGATCCATTGGCTGTATGAGTGGAGTGACATTAGGTGGCATAAACATTGGAGTTATTAACTCGTCATCTGATCTCAATTCATTTTCGGGAGGATGAGATGGAGCATTGTCTATCAATAGCAGAGCTTTATTGGGCAATCTTTGATCTTTTAAAAATTTCCTGACCTCCAATAATAAGAAATACACATGTAAAAGTTTGAAATCACTCAAACTGATTTTTTAACCTGTGGTACAAACGAATGGTGAAACCAATGTTTAAAAATGGCAGCCGTCATCCATGACGACTTGGAGCAATTGTAGTCAACAGGAGAATCAAAATTTAAAAAAAAAACGAGGATTTTTTGCCTTTCCAATAACAAGAAGTATAACTTTATGCACCCCTGTTGCGTTTGTACAAGCCAGAAAAGTGACACGCTGTTTTTCCGTTTTTCTTCCAGGAGCATTTTTTTCTTGTGAGGATACGTATGTTCTGTCAGGTAGCAGCTTCCAAAATAGTCCCAATTCGTCTGCATTATATATTTGATCGTGCGACAGACCTAGCTCTTTAATTTTGGCTTGCAGCTTGTTTTTGAAAGGGTCCACAAGTTCAGGTCTAGAAGATAACTTTTCTCCACTTATTTTAATAAAACGCACACCATAACGCTTCTTAAAGCGTTGCAACCATCCATCACTCGCATTAAAATCGCTTTGAGTTTCTTTAATTTTTGAATGAACTATCAATCCATTAACAGGGTAATTTTTTTGTCGCTGTTTAAGGAACCAACGGTAAAGCGCTTTTTCCATTTTAAAAGTCTTCCGCTTTCCAGGCCCCGAAAATGTACTGTTAATACATTTTAAAGTGTTCTCTTTTTTTTGTTGATAGCGCAAATTGTTGATTTTGCAACACGGTACTGGTTTGCTAGGCTGGTTACGCTTGATCCTCCTTTTAATTTTTCTATTACATCAACTTTTTCCTTTAAAGACAAGTTTTTTGGTCATTTTTGCGACATTTTTCACGAGTAACTTTAGATTAGATCATGCAAAGTCAGCAACGCGCATTAATTTTAATGCCAATCCACATCGATCCATCCCAGTATACTCATAAGCAATAATTTACGGGTATTCCCCGTTTTATAAAAACGATTCGCATAATTAACATACATATGTATGCATGTAGAAAAGAAAATAACGTTTTAAATGCATTTTAAATTTGTTCACGTTATAGGGCTTTCTCACCGTGTTCACGCTACCGAGTAGTCAGTGTAAAAAAAATTATGTTCATGTTAGCCGGTGTTCACACAAGGCGGTGTTTTTGTTACCGCGAGTCTACTGTAGTTCATATTTTTACCCAACTTGGTATAGATTGCTTAGTGCATATGTACTAAAAAATCGGTTCTTCACCTTAATATAAGATTGTGAAATTTTTCCAAACGCACTGTCGTTATGGCTATATGACAACTCCAATAACCTCAATACAGCTAATTAGCATAAATATGTATAGTTCATATTTTTACGCAACTTGGTATCTAGTGCTTATTGTATAT
>NW_026038584.1:0-2227 GCF_023373825.1 Bactrocera dorsalis
ACTTTGGTAGAACGTTTTATAGTATGCGTTAAGTATTCGAACCCAACAAATGGATTGAATAAGCTGAGGAAAACTTGGAATTTCTTTAACGCGTCCTTTGTGTAGCGCCAGTACGTAGTATATAAACGCTTGGAAATAGAGTGAACGTTAAACGTTATTGCTTGTGTAAATAATGCGTAGCTGCGTACGTGTACTTCATCGTTCTACCAACACCACCACCAACAACAACAACCATCATCATCACCACCATCAATATCTTTGATACAATCCAACAACAAGGCAGCCAACAAACTTATGCGTCGCAACCACTTCGCTCCACTCCACTCCACTTTACTCGATTCCACTTCACTTCACTCCACTCCACTTGACTGTACTCCACTCCACTCGTATCAGTATCGACTCCATCATATTGTAATGTTAAGCATCATCATCGCCAATGAAATGTACAGCGAACACTATTTTGTGTTTACTTTTTTTCCATCCATAATTGTGAAGTACATTTCATTTGTTGTGTAATGCTTATGCTTTGGGCAATTAATTGTTGCAATTGTTGACAATTTCTCCCCTCGACGGCGAAAAGTTAGTATACTCCTCATATTTCCTAAACTACTACATATAATTACTGTAAATAAATTACTATTACAATGGCAACCATTTGTTGCTTTCTGTATTGAAACAAAACAAAACCCAGAAACAAAAATTCACGAGCGGCCTGAAAATTGAAACTAAACAAAAATGTACATGTGCATATTGGCGAATCCAAAAATATTACTTTTATTATTTTTAATATTTTTTTAGTTTTAGTTTTTTTCTAAATCTATTTAAGCCGTCATTCATTTGTTGAATCTGGTGTAGAGCCTTTATATATGTATATATATATAAGATTTATAGTTTAATATCGTATTTTTAGTTGTGCATGGCTGAAATAAATGTTTCGGCTCTGATTTTCTATTTTAATGCAGTGTATAAAGTATCGCTACCGAAATTGAAGCAATTTTTATACCTTGAACAGGTTATATTAAGTTTGTCAAAAAGTTTGTAGCACCCAGAAGGTACCATCGGAGGCTCTACAAAGTATATAGGTCTATATATAAATGATCAACGCGACGAATTGCATCGATTGAGCCATGACCGTATATTTTTCCGCATATTCGAGGACTAGTCACACAGTTTTAGAGATATCGTTCTGAAATATTGCATAAGTCCTTTTCTCACCAAAAAGCTGCTCATTGGTCCCATATCGCGTTTATCGAACCACTACAGGGTAAGCTGCCATACAAACTGATCGGACAAAATGAAGTGCTTGTATGGACAACTTTTTTATTTGCCGAGATGTATTCATGAACTCTGCCATAGATCATTTTCCATGGCGGCGGCACAATCTCAGAACAAATTTTTCTGATCAAATCACTAAAGCATATAGCTACTATACAAACTGATCAGTCACTTCCAAAGCAGCGGCACAATCTCCGAACAAATTTTTCAGACTATAGCATAGAGCCACCACCATACAATCTGACCAATCAAAATCAATTAAAAATATTATGAAAGATTTTAATATAACTGAATAATAAAAAGGACATTTTAATAGTTTGCCACAAATAAATTATTTGCCATTTCAAATTATTTATGCTGCGTTCAAAATATGTAGAAAAAATGTTATGAAAGTCTTCTTTATAGAATAGTCTGGAACTATCCATATCACCAAATTTAAATTTTTACTATTTTTAAAAAATTTGAAGTAGCAAAAAATTTTTAGAGAGTCTTCTATATAGAAATGTCCATGTCTGGAACTATCCATAAAAAAAGATAAATAAATTAATGAAGATCGCACCGCGACCTAGGGTCTATTGTGCCCTCTTCCGACTCACAGCGTCTCAACCAGCCCCAGCAAATGGATGAATTCCAATATACTGCTAGGTGCTAGTGAGGCGAAGTGATCCCTATTTAGAAACATGGATAGTCCTGCATCTACAGATTGCTGTGCAATCTATTAGCAGGTGTTCTGGAGTTTCGGGTTCCAAGTCGCAGAACCGGCAATTTGCACAAGAAGCTAGGCCCATGTTGAATAAGTGCTTCTTGAGTTTGCAATGGCCGGTGTAGAAGGCGACCAGTTGCCTGACTTTATCTCTTGGGAGATTGATTATAAATTTAAATCTTTTGAGGTTATAACCATTCATTAGCAACTTTGCGTGCCGCAAGCCTGGAAGGTGTTGCCAATGTCTCT
>NW_026038585.1:0-2157 GCF_023373825.1 Bactrocera dorsalis
TTAATATATGCCACGGTCGCGAAGGTAGACTAGGAGAACCGTTGTACAGCTGTTACGCTTAGAAAAGTTTTACAGTTTTGTCTCTAAGTTATAGCACTGGGGGGTGAGGCAATGTCCGATGCTAAAGAACATGTCGTCATCTAAAATACAAAATAACGTAACATCACATTTCATAAGTTTACAGGAGAAGGGAAAAATGTTGTAATATAATATAAACCACTCAAATTGAAACAAAAATTTGAGTTTTGTTATAAAGTGGTTATATATTGGTTATTATAACTGACAACGACCAATTTTTGATGATACGTTGTTTTGCAATTTAAGTGACGAGATATACTAATTTTCATTCAAATATCTCATTTTATACTCAAGTTATCTTTTGAAAGGACAGCCACGGGGATTTTAATTCGTCGCATCACTCTCATAATTTTATAAATATACTATATATCACTCTATATTAAATTGGGTTGTCAAAAAAGTCTTTGCGGTTTTTTTATAGAATTTATTTATTTTTATTTTTATTTTTACTTTAACTATAGTTTTTTTTTATTTATTTATTATTGCGGCTTGAGATGCATTTTGCCTTTATCGTAGTAGTACTGTAAAATATGCCGTATTTTCTCTTTATTTTGCTCCATGTTTGCGACGCTATAACTCACGGAACGACTTAAAAGAAACGACAATCAATCAAACACGTGTCAACGCGTGAAATGAGCTTTCCAAAAAGGTATAGCATGACCCGATGCGACGAATAAAACTAGAACTACGCGCTTTCGGCGCCAACTAGCGAGAATACCGCAAGGACTTTTTTGACAACACAATATATCTCTCGATTAGTTTTTAGTGATACGTACAACCGTTAGGTGAACAAAACTACTATACTTTGCAGCAACATGTTGCAAGAGTACGTATAAAAAAAAATAGAAGAGGTGTCAAAGGCTTGTTTCAAACTATCGGTCAAACAACTTGGCATTAACGAATTGAGGTTAAACAATTTTTATACATTCTAAAAAAAAACTTAATTAAACTTCCAAAATATTAAAAGACAACTTGCTGTTGCTGTTATTTTCAAATTCTAAGGTAAAATTATTACAGATTTAGGCAATGACTACATATTCGCCTTATTCATAAACCTGTCGCTGTTTCAAGGAACTAAAATAGGCAATTCAATTCCATTTAGAATTTCCAATATGAAGATGTTCTTTTTGTTCCCTCTTTTTGCATAAACCATAGATCATTGTTTCATCTTACATGCTGCCCCCCTTAACTAATACTACTAGGGGTTTAATCTCTCTTCCGCTTTTCTCTAACATTCCAATAGCCTTATCAGATGTTTTTGGTTTATATATAAGAACAAATAGGTTGAAATATTTTAACATTTTTCGAGATACTATTTTTGCTGCATAATCGACGTTTAGGACTTATTTGACAAAAGGAGATATTTATTTTTTTGAAGTACGGCCAAAAATTACTCGTAATACAATCCTTACATACTTGTAGTAGTCTATGTTGGCTGTACCAGTTCTTAGCCGAAACATTTTTAAGAAAATTCTAGGTAAATTTGACCGTAAAAAACCCAAAGCCATGTTGTGGTAAGGTAGGTTAGGTTAATCTGGTAGGCCAATAAGCCACCGTATAGACCAGTTGATCATTTGCGATACCATATGGTGCTCAGTTGCTAAGTCTAAGAAGGCATCCTTTAAGATGCCTGCGCTTACGCGTATTTTAACAGGCTCTGCGGCCTCACTATCTGCTCCATGTATCATACCGTGGGAATCCCAGATGCTTACAGCATTTTCCTGGGGAAAAGTGCACAAGATATGCTTCACTATTTCTCTAATGCCATGCTTCCGATTTACCGTTTTGCACATGACTCTTGCAGTTTTGCTACCAGTTAGCTTGTTCCATCGGGGTTTTGATTTTCCTTACCTCTTTAGCTTTCTTCTTAGTTCTTTCTTCTAATTTTGAAGTTGTAATTGTATTCGCCCTTCTTTATTCACAATCAATAATTTCATTTTGAAATGCTCACGTTGTGTATCGAACGTAGTGCCTGCGGCATAAAGCAAAAGATTCAACGAAATAATTGCGAAATTGAATAAATTAAATTGGTAGTTGCATAAATAATGCACATTTTTTGCGATTCTTCCCAAGAATACG
>NW_026038586.1:0-2000 GCF_023373825.1 Bactrocera dorsalis
CGAGTACCACGCCAAACGGCCTATACATCAAAAGCGAATAACAGATGAACTTGAAATTTGCAAAAAAAAGTATACAAATCAGGCTGAAAATTTCTGGGAAAACATTTTTTATACAGACAAAAGCAAATTCGAAATATCTGAATCGAAAAAGTTTCCCAAAATTTGGAGATCCAAAAATAAAGTCTTTACTGATAAGTGTGTTACCCACACCGTAAAGTACGGTGGAGGATCGCCTATGGTCTGGGGCTGTATGGCAGCATCTGGTGTTGGGAATTTGGTTTTTATTGAGTCCACGATTAATATAGTGGATTATTTCAACATTAAAAAAAAAAATGTTGCTCAAAGCATTGAAAAATTAGGCCTATCAGCAGGCACGTAGCCAGGGGGGGGGCTAGAGGGCTGAAGCCCCCCCCGAAATAAGGAAATTTTTTAAATAAATCGCAAATAAAAAAGATTTATCACTGACTGAATCTTTTGAAACTCTTATACACAACTCAGCTCAAACCTATAACAGTCGTACGCAACTACACTAGACGGTGACTGAAAACTTATCAAAAGTCATACTTAAGCGTTGTACAGATCTCCATCTTGATATGGCAAAGTTGGTTGGACAGGGATATGGCGGAGCAGCAAACATGTCAGGGCATTTAAGTGGAGTGCAAACCAGGATAAGACAACTGTATCCAAAAGCACGTTCAATACGGAACTGCCTTGGTATTGTCAATGAAATAGAAAATTTATTTAGAAACCATTCAAATGCAAACATAACTTTCCAGGACGTTATACAGAAGCACGCACCAGAAAGCAAAAAAAGACGACTTGTTCGCCTTTGTGAAACAAGGTTTATAGAAAGGCATGAAAGCATTATAAGCTTTGTGGAGCTTTTCAAATTCATTGTACTAAGTTTGGAAATAATTTCGAGTAAGACATGGTCCATTTCGTCTAAAGCATCAGCCTTCTTAGCAGCGGTAGAGAAAAGCGATTTTTTGCTTAGTTTATTCGTCTGTGAGCAATTGTTCAGTTTAACGCTGCCACTGTCTGTGCAACTCCAAGAAAAATCTATGGATTTTGTATCAGCAGTGAACCGAGCCAAAGAATTAATAAGAACTCTGCACCAGATAAGAGAAACAGCGGAATCAACATGCTAATGTTAAAGCATCTAGGCTCGACGGAAGTAAAATATCTCACCAAGGTCCTCAACCTTTCGCTCACCACTATTCAAATACCCGATGTGTGGAAAGTCGGAAGAGTGGTCCCACTACTGAAACCTGGGAAACCCGCCAACAAAGGGGAACCTTATTGTCCGATAACTCTCCTCTCCCCAGTAGTGAAGACACTTGAGGCCTTGTTACTCCCGACCTTCACTCACCACCTGAGCCCAGCCAGCCACCAACAGGGATTCCGCAAAGTGCACAGCACCACCACAGCACTTAGCGTCATAAACGCCCAGATAGTTCGTGGCCTCAACCAGAAACCACCCTGCGAAAGAACGATCCTCGTAGCGTTGGACCTGTCAAAAGCTTTTGACACGGTCAATAACACAACGCTACTGCAGGACATCGAAAAAACCACTCTCCCTCCAGGGCTAAAGAGGTGGACCATGAACTATCTGAACGGTCGTCAGTCATCCGTACTATTTCGAGGTGAAACATCTAAACTAAGAAGAATTAAACAGGGGGTTCCGCAGGGTGGTGTCCTCGCCCCGTTACTGTTTAATTTCTATATCTCGAAACTTCCTCAACCACCAAAGGGGGTTTCCATAAGCTCGTACGCAGATGACTGCACGATATTGACGTCGGGCAATGGAATCGATGGCATGTGTTCGAAAGTAAACAGCTACCTCTCCGACCTTTCTCGTTTCCTCACTGCACGAAACTTCCAACTTTCACCCACCAAATCCACAGCGACCATATTCACAAACTGGACGAAGGAGTATAGACTTGAACTTAATATTGCAGTCGATGGCGTCAAAATTCCGACTGTCAATAACCCTAAGATTT
>NW_026038587.1:0-2000 GCF_023373825.1 Bactrocera dorsalis
GGCTTGTTTGTGGTCTGTGCCACATATGGAGCCCCTGTATGGTGGGAGGCAGCCACGACTGTCTTGGGGTCTCAAAAACTCCTCTCAATACAGCATTGTATGATGCTTGCTTGCTTGCCTGTATGTCGCACCGTCTCAACGGATGCGATGCAGGTGTTATTAGGTGCACACCCTCTTGACCTGGTTGTCATACAGCGTGCTGTTACATTCAGATTAAGAAGGGGTTTGAGTGTGTCATTGCTGCGGAACGATTGGATTTCCGACGATGATGTGGAGAGGGAGGGATATCTAGGGAGCAAGAGGCTTCTAGATGATAGGGTTGTAGGTGGCAAAAACGTTGAGACAATAGTCCTAACGGCCGAGTGATGTACGAATACATTCGGGACGTTGGGTTCGTTGAGGATAACCCAGACTTCGGATTTTATCTGAGTCTGGGTTTTCTGCTTACGGGACATGGGCCTCTGAATGCATTTTTGCATCAGAGGCACCTGTCGGATACGTCGGGGTGTTTTTGTGGGACAGTTTCAGAAAACTGGTCGCATTTAATTGCGGAGTGCCCGATGTACTCGGACATTAGGGATCTGGGTGGTATGGGGATTAGCTGGACTGATGGACGATTAGATGTTAGTGGTGTGATCTCCACTAGTCGGAATACCGAACAGTTAGGATCGTTTGCGCGTGAATTATTTAAGCGGCGAAGGCGGTTAGCTGGAAGTTAGGGTTTTTAGTTTTTTTGTATGATTGGTGTGTGTAAGTGATGTATGTATGGGGTCCCACCCCTGGCCACCAGTCCAGAGCAGTATGGAAGCTCAACTGGTAGTAGTTTCGGCTACGAGGTCTGACCGGAGACTTAATTCTGGTACCACGGGGAGCAGGAGCCCTTGGAGGTAACTCCAACCTGCTCATGCGGACTGGCCCCTCGGGAAGTATCGTGGTGGTTGTGGTTGAAACCCAAATGCGGGAAGAACTGACCTTGTCAGTTGAATGTGGAGTTGCATTGCAACCGGGTGCCGGACCCAAAGTACGGCAGAGGTTTTAGATGGGCCTCGAACTCGACCAAGGTGGTTAGTGTGTCCATTCCACACTGCCAATTGGTACTGAAAATGCTTAGCATTCTCAGGGCGCTGATCAATGCATTGATTCGATCCGCTGTGCTTTTGAGCGCCGTGGAGTAAGGCTGTCGTCAGCAGGTACCCACGTAAAACACACCGGACGTTGCACTGAACTATGTCCAATATCATCGTATAACTCGTACAGCTCATCAATCCATCGAATGCGATATTCGCCGTTGCCGATATCATCGGCGTACGCCAGCAGTTGTACATCCTTATAAAAGATTGTGCCTTCTTGATCCCGCTCTTCAGCTCCAATTATTTCTTCCGGCAGTGGATTGAAGAAGTCGCACGATAGAGAGTCGCCCTGTTTGGTGTCGAACTGCTCGGAGAGTTTCTTCCCGATCCTGATGGAGCTCTAAGTATTGCTCAACGTCAGTTTACACAGCCATACTAGTTTTGCGGGGTGCGTGCTGTCAAAAGAAGCTTTGAAATCGACGAAGAGGTGGTGTGTGTCGGTCCTCTTTTCACGGGTATTTTCCAAGATTTGGCGCATGGTGAATATCTGGATAGTTGTTGATTTCCAAGGCCCAAAGCTACACTGGTGCAATGAGTTTGTTGAGGAGGCTTGTCCCATGGTAATTGCCGCAAACTGTGGGTTGGGCAGAGCACACTTAAATTCCAATCGTCGGGTATGCTTTTTTCCTACCATATTCTACACAAAAGCTGATACATGCTCCTTATCAGTTCTTCGCCGCCGTATTTGAATAGATCGGCCAGCAATCCATCGGAAAACCCGTAAATTTTCGTAATAAAGTTGAACGATTTCCGTGATGAAACGCCAAACAATACTGAACAAAAAGAACATGACAGTTTAACACAACTCAATCTGTCAAAAATATGAAAAAATACCCTCTACTTGGATCACCTCTTATTTGCCTTCGCAAG
>NW_026038588.1:0-2000 GCF_023373825.1 Bactrocera dorsalis
AAAGATATCGCTAATATGAAAAACTAATTTGAGTAGCAAGACGTTCGCAGATACAAATTGTCTGAAAATTCGTGCTCTTCCTTGCATACTGACGTGGACCGCAGTTTTGAAGGACAATCACCTGTCAGCTAGTGAGCTATTCGATATAACCTACAGTGGATATAGGTATATTGCTGCCATTAGTCGTGATAAGTTCAACTTTTTAATTAGTAGGCTGTGAAGGGATGATAAAGCATTAAGACGATGCTTTTCTACCTGTTAGAAAGGTGTGGGATCTCTTAAAAAAACAGTGCAACGATAATTATACTCCAGGAAGCTACAATACAATCGACGAACAGCTGTTAACTTTCCGTGGGCGTTGTCCTTTCAAAATGTATTTACATACCTAGCAAGCCGAATAAGTATGGCATTAAAATTGTTATGATTTGTGATAGCGCGACTAAATATATATTCAATGCTATCCCATATTTGGGTAAGACAATAACAACTCCAACGATGCCATTAGGCAATGCTACGTGAAAGAGTTAACCAGACCAATACAAATACAAATTATGTTTTGCGTGAACGCGGGTTTTTTTTTTAAAAAGATCATAAATGAAGTGGTTCAGTGAGTTTGGTTAACATACTAAACTGAAATATCTTTATTTTACATGCTCTCATACAATTGATTTCTTAAGTCTAGATACAAAGTTTCATCTTGCATTCTAAGAAGTACAGAGCTTAGATGTTAAATGATGTGCTGACTAATTCTACTTAAAGCGCGCTTAATTGGCGATGTATTAATGACATATTTGATCCATTCGTTTAATAAAGAAATTTATACTTATATTTATAAATACTTATTGTTTACTTTATACATACAGGGTGGCTGATGAAAGCCGCTACCAAAAAAAAAATTAAATAACTTTTTTTCTATTTAATGAATCTGGTTAATTTTTTTTATTTTGCAGATTGACTTTTACATTTAGCAAAAATGGATAACTGGGACACTGAAACAAGTATTTGGATTGTCCGCCGCTATCGCGCACTGGAGTCCGTAGTTTCGGTTCAAAGAGAGTATAGGCGCACGTTTGGCGGTAATCCTCCGAGCAGATGGATCATAATGAGACTTGTAAACAATTTTGCCGAGCATGGGACAGTCAACAGAAGACCTTGTCATCGAAACCCTTCAGTTCGAACGGAGGAAACAATCGCTGCTGTAGCTGCTGCCATACAAAACAATCCATGTGTTTCGACAAGAAGCTTATCTGCTCAAATGGGTGTAAGCAGACAGTTATTACAGTCAATTATGCACAAAGATTTGGACTTATTCCCATATAAAATTCAAATGGCCAACAAACTGAACGCTGCAGAGTTGTTGTTTCGCTTGGAATTTTGCCAGAAGATGCTTCAAATGGTGGAAGAGGATGGAAACATGTTGAACTGTCTTTTCATGTCTGACGAGGCCCATTTCGATTTAAACGACAACATAAACAAACAAAATTGTCGAATATGGAGTGCTTCCAACCCACAGATACTCCATGAGACGGAATTGCATCCACTTCGTGTCACAGTGTGGTGTGCAGTTTCATCACGTTGCATTGTCGAGCCCTACTTCTTCGAAGAAAACGGTCACACCGTTACGGTTACTGGAGACCGTTACTTGAGCATGTTGAGATAGTTTTTCTATCCAGAATTACGCCGAATGAGAATTTCTTTCAACTATGTGTGGTTTCAGCAAGATGGTGCAGCTCCTCACATAGCCCAACCTGTTATGACAGAATTGCGACGAAAATTTCCCAATAAGCTGATATCCAGAAACTCCACATTCCGTTGGCCACCCAGGTCACCTGACCTTACTGCACCTGACTTTTTCTTGTGGGGTTATTGCAAACAGGAAGCCCACAAAGCAAAACTAACAAATTTGAATGAACTAAGGCAATCCATTAGAGAAACAATTGCGGCTTTTCCTGTCTCTACTCTCTAAGCAGTAATGAACAACTTTTTGGTAAGATGCCGCA
>NW_026038589.1:0-2000 GCF_023373825.1 Bactrocera dorsalis
TATGTCATTCATGAGGAAAAGTCAGAAAATTGAACACAATTCCAAAAAGTTAATTCTTTCCATACAAATTTTTATTTTCAATTTTTTTTGTTTGGTTTTTCAATTATTATTTTAAATGTCTTTCAAATTAAGGCGTGCTGCTTCAACAATTTTTTTAAAATTAATACAGTGAAAATGTTATGTGTTTTTCACACAAAGTGATCAATTATAGATGGAAATTTGTCACGATGCCATGAAGAGGTCGCCGCTAATATCGGTCGGCGTTCTTTTTGGCATCAACACATTAAGCAGCCCAAGGCACATTGAACGAGTGCTCCCAGATGATGACTGGACATTTGCGTACGGTATTATGGGCCGCGATCAATCAGAAAGCGATCGTCACGATGTCACAGGCAAGACTTTTCAAGCAACAGCTTCGATGGACATCATCTTGGAGCAACGCATATATGGTGCTGTTAGATGCTAGATGTACCCTGTTGAGTGGCAAAAGAGAGGTTTGCCGCACGCACACATTCTTCTTTGGATGGTAGAAGGTGATTACACCAGATCAAATTGATGAAATCATTCAATCATGCGGCAATTCCTGATGCAAAGAAAGATGCAGTATTATACGAAGTGATGAAAACCAATAAGATTCATGTCAATAAATGCACGAAACAGTATCCACGTACTTTTCTTTCGGAAACACAAACTAGAAATGATGGATATCCACTCTATCGGAGTCGTTCACCAGACGACAATGGCAGAACATTTAGCATTCAATTAAGAGGCGGGAGTATCGAAGTTGACAACACATGGATCGTACTATATTCTCCACTGTTGTCTAATTCACATTCAAAACTCATGCCAAAGTTTGATATTGTAGTTTGGTGAAATCGACTTTTCCGACTGTTATGCGTCTCGCAGTTAATTTGGAGAATGGCCAAAGAGTGTATTTCAATCCAGAGAATACAGTATAGCCAGTGGAAAACATCGAGAGCAACAAAATTAACATTGACGAGTTTTTTCTCAACTTTCATCAGTGATTCGTTTGTGAGAACATTGCTCTATTCGAAAATACCTTGGTATTATGCATGGAATGCATCGTCGAATAGTTACGCAGAAAGCAAGGCCAACCAGTAGATTGACATCCAGGTGTCTTATCAACTAATGCATTAGGACGAATTTACACAATCCACCCGAAAAACGACGATTGTTTCTATCCTCGGTAGCTATTGATTAATGTACGCGGTTCAACTTTATTTGAGTCATTGCTTACTGTGAATCACTGGAATGAAAATGAAATTCGCATACTTTTCGATATAAACCTCGACATTGTCAAAGACATTTTACATCGTCTTCGCTAAAAATTGGAAATGGTTAAATTTCGGTTGATACTTCCGGTGGTTCGATATCAATTTCATCTTCCCTTTATCAATTCACGAAGGATGAACTCATCACAAATGATCGGGCATTGAAAAAATTATCATAACTACGATTCCTTAAGTGGACGCGCAATGTTAGCTGCCAAAAATACCGATGTTATTGACTTCAACTGGAAGATTCAAAGTCAAGTTCCGGGAGACTTACTCATACAAATCGATCGATCGTATTGACTATGAAGACGACGCCGTGAATTATCCAGTGGTATTCCTAAATTCTTTGGACAGGCTTGGTATGCCACCGCATCATTTGCGTCTCAAAGTAGGATTTGTCGTTATTAGGTTTCCCAATCTTCATGCGCCGGAACTGTGTAATGGAACCCGACTGATTGTGACGCACCTATCGAGTACAAAGGGATAGAATGCTTGATCCTACGAATTCCTTTGAGTTCTAACGATTTGCCATTTCAGTTCAAACATATTCCGTTTCCAGTCAAAATTGAATTTGAGATGACAGTCAACAGGACCTAAAGATAGTCGCATAGTGTGAGGCATAATTTTGGAAATGCCATGTTTTTCACATGGCCGTAGCGTGCTTACGAGTTGGAAAACCATTTTTTCTGTACACCGGAACAGAAA
>NW_026038590.1:0-2000 GCF_023373825.1 Bactrocera dorsalis
AAAGTAAAACTAGCAAGGAGTAAATTCGTAACAATTGGTGTCAGAAGTGGGATTTTCAAATAATCCAAATTCAAGATGGTTAAATTCGGAGAATTGAGAATTCAGCAATTAAAAAAGGAACTGGAGGAGCGTAATTTGCCTATAAGCGGGCAAAAGGCGGATCTGCAGGCACGACTACGTGAAGCAATGGAAGTGGATGGAATTAATGTGGACGAGTTCGAATTTGATGGGCCAGGAACTTCTACAAAGGTAGAAGAAAAAGTAGAAGAACAACGAACATCATCAAATGTAGACACGAACATGCTGTTAGTGGCTATTAAGCAAATAGCAGAAAATGCAGTGCAAACAGAAAATCGTCTGGCACAGCAAATAACTGAAAATACATCACAAATAGCAGAAAATGCAGTGTAAACAGAAAATCGTTTGGCACAGCAAATAGCCGAAAATACATCATATGTAGTTAAAGTCCATTTGTTGTGACTGAAAATAATATGCAGTTAGAAAAGCGTTTGGTTCAACAGATTACGGAAAATACTACACAACTACAAAAACAAGTGCAAGAGAAATTTTCAAAATTTGAAGACGAATTAAGCACTTTAAAAAATGACGAAGAAAATTTAAAATCAGAAGTTCTTCCATTAAGTAATCGTGTGCGAGAACTGCAACTGCATGGCCCTGCACCATCAAAAAATAATCAAAGATTGAAGGCACCCACATTCGATGGAAGTATTCCATTTCAAATTTTCAAACTTCAGTTTGAAAAGAAAGCAATGGCCAATAACTGGAATGCAGCGGACAAAGTGGCGTCCTTGTTTGTATCATTGAAAGGACCTGCGGCAGAAATCCTTCAGACTATTCCAGACTGTGAACGGGACAACTATGAGGCATTGATGGTAGTGATCACCGGAAACAAACATACCAGATCGAACTGCAGAAGATGAACGAGTCATTGCAAGAGTTCGCAACTGAAATAGAACGACTGGCTCATTTGGCAAATGCAGATGCACCTGTGGACTACATTGAGAGGGTAAAAATTCAATGTTTCATAAATGGAATTCGTGATGTGGACACAAAACGCGCCACATATGCATTGCCAAAAAGAACGTTTGCTGAAACGGTTTCGCACGCCCTCACACAGGAAACAGCTTCCCTACTAAGTAAACCAGCACACAAAGTACAAAGGGTTGAAATGGAACAACCGGCGCTGATGGAAGAAATATTGAAGACTCTGAAGACAATTGCTGCACCGCGAGTAAATACAACAGGAAGATGTTTCAACTGTGGAAAAGCGGGTCACTTTGCCCGAAATTGCAATATAAAAGTAAACCCATCAAAACGGAAACAACCAACAGATAACGAGGACGGAGCATCCACATCTCACAAGTCGTTAAACTAAAACGGAACAGTTCAAAGGGGCGTGAGCTGGTTCCCACAACTATTTGCCCCGCCATCTCGATATCACAAATAGGTCGCCATGACAACAATCTTACTATCAACGGTATCGTAAATGGACGACTGTCAACGCTTACTTTGGATACTGGTGCCACACATTCAATTATCCGACCGGATGTGGTAAGAGGGACGGTTTGAACCATTAGTCGGTTGCAAGCTTCGAACGGCCACCGGAGAGGAAGCAGCTGTCGCGGGAAAAGTGTTTTGCGAAGTGACGATTGGCACCCTGGAAGTTAATCACACCTTCATCGTAGCAGAAATCACGGATGAAATTATAATGGGAGTAGATTTCATGATTGATCACGGGGTTACTTTGGATTTAAACAAGCAAATGCTGTTTTGCCAGAACATGGAGATGCCTATTGAAAGTAAGAGAGTGATTGTTGATGATAATCAGAGTATTCCACCAAAATCTGAGGCGATTGTATGGGCTAAAGTGAATGGAGGAGGTGGGACTGAAGAGTTGTGGATTGTGGAACCAACAAAAATAGATACACCCATATTGGTAGGAAGAACGCTTGTGAAAACTAGAGAAGACGCCACCATTC
>NW_026038591.1:0-2000 GCF_023373825.1 Bactrocera dorsalis
GTGGCCGTTCGAAGCTTGCAACCGACTAATGGTTCAACCGTTCTTCTTACCACATCCGGTCGGATAATTGAATGTGTGGCACCAGTATCCAAAGTAAGCGTTGACAGTCGTCCATTTACGATACCGTTGATAGTAAGATTGTTGTCATGGCAACCTATTTGTGATATCGAGATGGCGGGGCAAATAGTTGTGGGAACCTTTGAACTGTTCCGTTTTAGTTTAACGACTTGTGAGATGTGGATGCTCCGTCCTCGTTATCTCTTGGTTGTTTCCGTTTTGATGGGTTTACTTTTATATTGCAATTTTGGGCAAAGTGACCCGCTTTTCCACAGTTGAAACATCTGCCTGTTGTATTTACTCGCGGTGCAGCAATTGTCTTCAGAGTCTTCAATATTTCTTCCATCAGCGCCGGTTGTTCCATTTCAACTCTTTGTACTTTGTGTGCTGGTTTACTTAGTGAGGGCGTGCGAAACCGTTTCAGCAAACGTTCTTTTTGGCAATGCATATGTGGCGCGTTTGGTGTCCACATCACGAATTCCATTTATGAAACTTTGAATTTTCACCCTCTCAATGTAATCCACAGGTGCATCTGCATTTGCCAAATGAGCCAGTCGTTCTATTTCCGTTGCGAACTCTTGCAATGACTCGTTCATTTTCTGACCCCTATTTTGCAGTTCGATCTGGTATATTTGTTTCCCGTTTAATTCACTTCAACAACTCTTTATTTCACAACTCGTCTACACTATAGCAGTTTACTCTTAGCACTGATTGATTACGTTGGCGCTGACACGGCTTATATAGCCACGCACTTCTCGCTGATGCCGACGTGTCCTTCTAGAATATTGCGTCTGGAAATTACCAGAACATAATGCTATACGGCGCCAGACGCAAGCAGACAGTCGCGGCGCCAGACTCAGCAATTGTTTAACTAGACAAGCAGACAGTGCGGCGCCAGATGTCTATTGTTTCGACAAGCAGACAGCCGTGGCGCCAGATGTCTACAACAAGACAAATGCTATTCCATATACCTACAGCTATTGTTCATAATCAGGGATGCTTATAGTAATACAAATACAACTTAATATTACTTTTGTAACACTGCCCTCCACTAAAGCCTAATCGTCCCGATTAGGCACAAATCCTCTTGAACCAAATGGGGCGAGCCTCTCCAAATGTACTACTTTCATTTTACATCATGCTTTTCCATTTCTTTGTATGCGGTATACCACGTCATTAAGTCGTTTCATCACCATATAGGGTCCTTCCCAGGCTGTCTGCAGTTTCGGGGACAAACCTTTCTTTCGAAGTGGATTGTACAACAGGACCAGATCACCTTCTTCAAAACCTTTTGAATTTGCCGCTTGATCGAACCGGTCCTTCATCTTATTGCTCATCAGATGCGTATGCTGTCTTACCATTAGATGCAATTCATTCATTTCTTCCTTTAAGGCAGAACAATAATCTCCATCATTTCTTACAGCTGTAGGATTCGTTCCAAACTTAAGATCAGCAGGGAGTCGCAGATTAAATCCGAAAATAATCTTTGCTGGCGTGTAACCAGTTGTCTCGTGCTTCGCTGAACGATACGCCAGGAGGAACATCTGGATGCACTTGTCCCAATTCCGTTGGTCTTTATCAACGATTTTCCGCAGATGTTCTTCGAGCGTTCGGTTGAATCTCTCTACCATCCCATCTGATTGTGGGTGTAACGCTGTTGTCCGTGTCTTGTGGATGCCCAATAATGTACAGACTTCTTGGAAAATGGAAGATTCGAAATTCCTGCCTTGATCTGAGTGTAGTTCGACGGGCACTCCGAACCTTGTTATCCAATTTTCTACAAACGCTTCGGCTACTGTCTTCGCTTCCTGGTTTGGTAAGGCATATACTTCTGGCCATTTACTGAAATAGTCCATGACAACCAGTAGATATTTGTTTCCGGCCGTACTGGTTGGGAACGGACCTGCAATATCCATTGCGACTCGTTCAAATGGTGATCCCAC
>NW_026038592.1:0-2000 GCF_023373825.1 Bactrocera dorsalis
TTACACATTCATTTATCGCTTTGATGAATTGCCTATTTGGTAATGAATTAATTGGTGTATGAGTTATTGGCACCCTCCGCGGATGTTTGAAATTCATTCTGGTGCCATTAAGTTACTTTTAATTTCGATAATGATTTTTCATTTAAAGTTGAAGTTCCTTTCAGGTGATAATCAGTTAATGGATCTATTGATATAATGAGAGCGGATTTCTATCAAAATTTGTTTAGACTCTTTTTAAAGTATAACTGAAGTGATTAATAACTTCTGAACTATTGAAGGTATGATTTAAGTCACCTGTATGCGGACCGAACTGAAGTTGAATAGTTTTCCGAATAATCTGTTTTCGAGGGTGTCTTTTTGTAAAATATCGAAATCACCAAACTGAAGAATTGAATGAATGAGAAGCCGTTAATTTTGGCTCAATATAGTACATACTAAGTCTGAAAGTTCTTAGCTTATAATTTTCGAATGAAGAACGGTTTCCTGTTAAATAAATGGTTTATGGCTTGCGCAAGTTGAAGTTTTTTGAAATTTCTGTCAACTACATGTTCAGATCCTCTCAACTCTTTGTTGTGCAGTGAAAAGACGTTGGTAATTATTTTTTCATGTTTGAAGATATTACTTCGGACTGAGTTTACGGAGTTCTTATCTGATGAATTTTAAGCATATACACATAACTATTGGACATTAGTGAACCCTTTGGTTAGTTAAGAATTTTTACTGCCTTTGAAGAGTTTAATAAGCGTACTATTACTATTTTGTTTAAAACTGCCAAATCTGTTGGTTATTACATGGGTGCTCGCATTAGTCGGTTCTGCAGTTTTCCACGTTCTGCACGTTTTTGTTTGGCTAAGTGTCCCAATCGCCAGCACCAGAGATAAATTTGATTCTGTAGCAGTGGTTGAAAGTGGTAACGTTGTTGTATACGACTTCATTTCTCAAGTTTTATTCGATTATTATCCGAAAGCATTTAGTGAATTCTAATGAATGGGGATCAGAAAGCTCTCTTATTGTCTATTTCATGAATCAAATAGTTGGTTATCATGGCTTGATAATGGTCGCCATTGACGGTTGCGTTCTCACTGGCATCAATTTTGAAGATATATGGACCTATTATTCCACCTGCCCACAAACCTTGGTTCTTTCTGGATGAATTGGCAGCTCTTGAACCTTTTCAGGGTGCTCTTCATCTCAAATGCGCAAATTTTGCGTTCATTTACATCCATTGATCCAGAAATGAGCCTATCACTGAAAGAAATTTGATTCGATAACGACAGATCTTTGGAACTTTTTAAAAGACCTTAGATTGAAGTAATTTCGCGTGGGAAGGTCGAGCGGTTTCGGTTTTTGCACAAGCTGTATTTTGTACACTTCAATTTAAAATCTCAACGCAAAATGCGCCACGTTGTTTTACACGACTGATCGTTGCTCCGAACGATGCCGAATTGACTGTGTGCTGGACGAATATACTAGTTCTCCAATTTCGCAAGGCGCAATATCTTTTTCCTGTAGAATTTGCTCATTAGTCGGAATCGCTAATATCGGATTACTATAGCATGAAGCTGCCATATAAACTGAACCTTCGGAATGCTTGCATGAATAACTTTTTGATTTGACGAGATAAGTGGTGGTAACTAATCTTTTATATTTGTGAAGGCTCTTATAGCTTCGGTGAAGTTGAATTTAAAATATTTTTTGCTTCGAGGTTCATATTCCAAAATTAATAACAAAATTTAAGAAAAATTGCTTTCGAATCAACCGCGTGGGTGAAAATTTTAACGTGTTTATTTACTCAATTGTTTTCCATTTTTTATAATTTTTAACTTTGTTTTTATTTTATTTCACCTTTTGTACATTTCGACTGCAAATTTCCTCATTTCAGCGAAATTTTTTCCAAAATTTAATAATTTTTCCGCACGCCTGCGCTCAGCTAAAAACACAAACATGAATGGCGCATAACGGCGTCCTGCACAACATAACTGAAACATCCACTGTGCTAC